>NW_026944023.1:516164-657216 GCF_033296635.1 Dichotomopilus funicola
CGAGCCCGGTTTCGTTCGAGTTAACGCGGCGGTCCGTGATGGCTCCCGTGTTAAGAAACGGACGTCGTCATCCGCCGCAAAACAAAATTCAACACCGTCACCATCACGGACCGCCGCGTTAACTCGAACGAAACCGGGCTCGTCCTCTACAAATACCAAATTCAACATCACGAACCATGGGACCAACATCAACAACAACAGCAACACCGCAAATCATCACAAACTACAAGACCTCGGCTCCGCTAACCCACTCCCATCTTTACTCCAACCCTCCCCCTCCTCCCAATCCCAATCCCCCCCAGTCCCCTTACGCACCCCTCTCCAAATCCACCATTTCATCCTCCACACCATGTTCGACCCCCCCCTCCCCCCCCCCCAACCCACCCCCCCCCCCCCCCCCCCCCTCCTCCCCACCCCCAACGACACCGCCCGCCTCCCCATCATCCCCGGCCTCCCCGCCTTACCAGCCCCAACAACAACCGGCCTCGGCGCCAACCGTATCGCCACCGCCCTCCACGCCCGAGCAGCCCTGCCCCCTTTAGTCTCTATCGCACACTTGCACGCTCTACTCCTCACCACCGGCCTTGCGCGGTCTCCCGCGGCTGCCGAAAGGGAGATTGCGGGGATGGTGCGCTCGGGCAAAGGGAGGAGGGTGGTGGTGCCGACTTTGAGGGCTGTTAGGGGGGGTGGGGAGTTGTTTGTTTTGGTGGAGGGGTTGGAGGAGTTGGTTAGGGAGTGTGGTGCGCTTGGTGGGAAGGAGGGAAGAGATGGGGGGATTGGGGAGAAGTTTGTAAGGTGGTTGAGGGCGAATCCGGGGAGGACGGGGATGACGGAGGGGGATGTGAGGGAGTGTGGGCTGCGGAGGAAAGAGGTGGATGCGTTGGTACGAGCGGGGTTTTTGACGGCTGGGAATGCGGCAGGTGGTGCTGCTGGTGGTGGAAGAGGGGGGTCAGGTTTGTCTGCGCGGCCGGACCAGAGGTATGGCATGATCAGTCTTGAGACTGTGTCACGGGCAGCGGCCGGGTCGGTTGCGGCCGCGGGAGGAGACGGGGTAATCCATGCGGCTGGGGGTACCGGGGCGAGAAGCATGGTGGGACAGCTACCCGGGACCGGGCCCGCGCCGGGAGGGTTTAGCATCGCGATTCCCGGATGCGGGGTGTATCTGAAGCTGATCTCCGCGGCACTAGAGCACCTGGCAGACTTGCTCCGCAGGACGCAGTACCGGGAACTACCCGAGTCGGACCTGCGTGAGAAGTGGGACGGCGGCATTGCGGGAGAGAGCGAGGTTGCCCTGGCCAAGAAGGCCAGGGGCGAGTTCACGGGCGTTATGCCTGGGCGGACCAAGAAGTGGAAGGTGTTTCACGGGCTCGCGTTTGACTGGGTGCTGCGGGAGGCCGTTGGGGCTGGTGTTGTTGAAGTCTTTGAGACAGGGAGTGTTGGGCGTGGTGTGCGTCTGGTTTGAGCGAAACGCTTTCCTGCGCGTATGCCCTGCCCTCGTGTCAGCCTAGGTAGTTTCCTACCGGAGTCCCACATAACCCGCTTGTCCATGCACGCAGGCGCCCGGCAGGTATATTACATACCTACCTATGTAGGACGGCCACGTTTTACTCGCTACGCCGAGCGTCATCTTCAACGCTGCCTACAGCCGGGGCCTGGTCAATGGCACGGAGCTCCTTACCAATGTGCTTCAGTTTGGCGGCTGTCAGTCCTCCAAGCAACAACGGGTCATCTCATATAGAGAGAGAGAGAGCAAAAAGCGCTTACGGCGGAGCGGAAAGCACACCTAGTCACCGACCTCTCCTCGCTGAAGCTTCAATCGTCTGAACTTAAATGCAGGCGTTCGGGCTTAACACTGCATTCCCGGGCCCGGGGGTCCAGTCTCCTGCGCCGAGAGCAATGCGATGTGCTATTCTCGGGAGAGGAAGCCGCTGCACAAGAAACACGCGAGCCGTTGGTTCATGCAACTAGCCCCTCCTTTTTACGTTTGAAGTTTCACGGGTGATGCTCGCAGTGAGTACCCAAGGGCGGGGTATTGAAGAATACGGGAGTCATGGATTTGGATTATGGGCCCTGGATATGCGGGCCCTATAAGAAGTGGTAACTAAGGACGGTTGGTGTGCTGGCGTGCATCATATAGACGGGATGGGTTCTAGAAACTGAGATGAAACCAAACATGAGAGTATTTCACGGGATCGTTTGAGATCGGCATCAACTGGTGGTTTTCGGGAGTCCTGTTACCTTTGCGCCGGTATCTCGATTTATGCGTTTTCCTTGGTCTACTCGTTGGGAGGAAGGTTAGACTGTGTACACGTGTAGTACAAATCCAAACGAACAGATCTTTACGATCTTCACGGCAAGACTTGCCAATCCCAAGAATCCCGTTGATCAGAAACACCATCCAGGACCCCAAGGAACCACGGAGGAAGATAACAATACAGTCTGCTGTGTCCCCCCCTTCGTTTTTTCTAGCTGTGGGATTACTACCTAAATCGAGCCTTGGGTTACGATAAATGAGAACGAGAACGATGTCCGGGATGGTACAAGCATTGATAGACAGGAAGACGGGAATTTGGGGTTTGTGAGCCGTGAAAAAGCATGAATGCCATGAGAAACACCGGCCTTACACCGGCGGCGGCCCAGATGTTGAAACAAGGCCGCAGCTAGCCCCGGAAGATCAACGGCCGATTCTTGCCCGTCTACACGGCGTAGTGTACTATGTATGTTGATGGAATCAAGGAAGCTGCTAGGCCGCGGTGGCGATTTGTTTTTCGGTTTGTCAGACAGTACAGACAGTAACTAGGTGTAGTGATGCACTACGAAAACGTGCCCTTTTTTTTACAATGGTGGTCGCTTGTATGCAGGGGTTTGGCTTAGGTGCGGCCATTCAAGTCTGAGGTTCCATTTTGCCGGCTTGAGTTGACCACTGAGTAATCAGCCCTTTGCTGCGAACTCGCAACTCGGTCGAAAAAAAGGCAGTGAAAATGACATAGTTCGTAGGAAATGACTCGGTGTCTCCCAAACAGGGTTTGGCCGACGCGGGAGAGCGAGGAGAGGAACAGAACGTTGCATCGGCGTCCGTTCTCGAGATGGCGTGAGCGGTTTGCTGCAGCGTGCGTTGCCCTGGAGAGACGACGGGACGCAGGCCGCTGCGGGTTGCATTGGATCGCTGGGAATCCAAGAAATATTGCCACCTTTGGAGGGGGCCTCGGGGCTTAGCAAGGAGAAGTTGATCAAGGACACGGATTCTCTCAGGGGTTGATAAATAAAATAAATGACCGCCTGGGTAGGGGGACCATGCAACTCATCGATGGTTTGTCTTTTGAGTTGATTGCTGGCTCGATGGCTCAGTTGCATCCAAGATCCCCAGCTGTATGTGAGAGCGGAACGTGACCTTGCCCTGCAGTTCCTGCAAAAAAGGTTGCTCTGCATCAAGCAGCCAGAAGAACCCCTGTCGGGGTGAATGCATGCGTCTGGCCGTGGTTTGGGGTCGTGGGATTTCAGATGCCGACCCGCCAGTGACCTGGGAGCTTGGGTGGCGGGGATTGGTGGTTTGTGGTTCGTCGTGAGGTCGTTCCTTTTTCCCTCTCTTGTTTCTTTTTCTTTTGCTCAAGGCGGCTTTCCTCTTCCGGATCCTATTCTCGTGCGCCAGCTTCTGGGTTCGGGTCAGCGTGGCCGCCACATGACACAGCCCACGTCCCGATTCCCGTCTGATGTTGATCCAAAGTCGTGACGCGCCCCTGGGCCGGTTTTCTCTAATGATGGACAGTGCGTGGGGAGGTTCCCGAACCTTCAAGGACAGGGTCCAGACAGGCCAGGCACAGCATCACCCCCAGCTTTGAAGATTGTGGAGCGCCTTTCCCACGGACCACCCCACCGGGGACATCGTCTGTGACGAACTAGACGAACCATCAGGCGTTGAAGTCCTTGTGTGGAGCTTTCCATCGACGGATCGAGTTCGGCGACGCGACGATATTACCTTTCACGCGTTCCAGCTTTTAAAGCGTGTTTGGATGGCACGATGGCACAGCGGAAAACCCCACTGCCAAAAAACCAAAGCCCGCTGGAGCCAATGCAACGCCAAAGGTGTGATGTGATGAGCGGGCGCAGAGTTGATCTCTTTGCGCCTCCTGCGTGCCCGGCTTTCGGTTGGTGTCGCGAATTGCCCAGCCTCAAATCCCTTGCCGGCCCTGCAGGTCCCATCTGGGGATGTGAGCCCATTGCCGGGGCCGTTGGTTTTCATCATCCTTTTCCCTGGAGTGTTTGAATACTTCGAGTTCCTCTAACCTTAGTGTAGCCTCGAGGGCCCGCAGTCGCTGGGTTCTTCACAGGTTGGCACAGACTCTCTCCACTTACACCTCAAGTTCGTTGCTAATTTCTTAACTGTTCCTCTTTTGTTCTCGTTTTTTTTTTGTTAGTTGTCTGTTCCTCTGGTTGGGAAGAGGGTTGTCAGAACAGTGGCTCCACTCGCACTTGGTTGCTCTTGCATTTCTAACATCCGCTCCTTCCTCCTTCTCCTTCCACCTCAAACAATAAAATAAAAATAAAAATATAACAACGCGGCATTGCTTGCTGGGACTGCGAGAGCCGTTCTCCCCTCGGCCCTCGTCACTGCCCGCCAAGCGTGTCCAATCCGGAAGGGGCTTGATCCCCTTGAATTGCGCTTGCAGGGATCAGCAGGGGCCTGATGATGGTCCGTTGAAATTGCTCCTCAATTGCCCGGCTCGGTTGGACCGGGGATGAGGTGCCATAGGCAGGGGGGTAATTGGGACAATGGGGCAGGCACGAGCAGAAAAACAAGGGGCGTCCAGATGCGCCTCCCCGGAAGGGGGGAAGGCGAAAAGGGACAACCAGGAGACGTCCCACGGGGACGGGAAAAGGAAAAAGAAAAGATTTGCTCATCCGTTCCCTTTCCATTTCCTGAGCTTGAAGCCCACCAACCCGCCGTCTCTCAGCAACCACTGGGTGGTGAGAGAGGTCGTTCTTGAATCTCGACTGAGGGGGTTTCTCGACAAGAGCACAGAAACGGCTCGGCCTCGTCTCAGCCAGTTGAACCTCTCGGCCTTCCAACCAACCACGCTCTTTTAAACGGAAGACTTTCAAGGAGCGCAAGTAATCAACCGTCCACATACGCGACTCTTCTCTCGCTCTCATACTCCTCTCTTTACATACTCGGCTTTCACCATTGTCCGGCCAACTCATCAACGACCACAAAGAGCTACGTGTGGACCCGGTGTTTCACTCGTTATTCTCGACTTTTGGTATCGGGGACAATCATTTCTTGTGTTTGGCGGTGTCCCTGCCGTCGTTGTCTGAGATCGGAACGCCCAGGGCCGGACCTCGTGCTGGCTCGAGCACCCCCCATTGTTTCCCCGCCGGCTGTTGAAGGAACTCATTCCGTCCCGTCTTTTGTATCTTTTCCTTTTTTTTTTACCAGAATTGGATTCCCACCTTTTTACGCCTTAGCGCAGACTCTCCTCGGCTGCAGCTCGAGTTTAGCGCAAGCTTCCAGACAGAAGGGTTTGGGCGATATCCTTGAGTTTCCACTCAGATCGACGCACGAACAAAACAGGGCCTGCTCCCCCCACTCGTTCAGTTCAGCTCAGACACTTCGACCCGGCGCCCCCATAACCTTGTGTGTGCCTCTCGACCTTGCACTTCGCGAACACCCTTCCCAACATCTGCAACAGAGTCGTGCAGTTGTCCATTATCGTGACGCAGCGCCACAAGAAAACCGTCGGCTCGCGGCGCGTGCTGTTCCACCGCCTGCGGCCCACGCGGTCCTGTCTCTTTTTGTGTCGCCAGATCCTCACCCGTTCTACCGGTCGCGTTTCGCGCCCCTGGCTAGCTCGGAGTTAGGCTTCGACAAAGACCACCCAATCCAGCGGTGTCTGTACTTGCGCCTTCACGCAAACGGAAGAAGAGCAACAAAAGAAGCGCAACGCCCCAGACGAGAGTTTCGAGAATTGTCGGTCTGGTGGAACCGACCCACGATAGCACGGGCAGCAGCATTCGTCATTCATTGCTCACTGCTGTGCATCGCTCTCCCGATCCGATTTCTACCAACGACCTCGCGCCGACTTGGTTGCCCTTCGACACATATCCGGTCCCGGTCCACGAAAACCACGGATGCGATGTTAACGACTTGCGCTGAGCTACACCCACCGCAGCAACCAGCATCTATTGGAGTTCTTTCGGCCCTGGCTAAGAAACTCGGAAACACTTGGGATCCAAACCCACGATGTCCACCACGCTGCCCCGGCCACCGCGGCCAGCCCGGCCATCGAACGGCCCACCATCAATAGCTCTCCCAGCATTACCGGTAACTAAGACCAGGAAAAGCACCGGGAATCTAGCGGCCCTATCCAACAAATCGAACCCCGTGGCAGCGAGATCTGGCCTGCGGGCGCCATCGGCAAGTCTCCTCCCTCCAGCCTCACCCCAGCCGAGGTCCGTGTCCGGCATCAACAATGCGGGGAGGACGATTAGGAAAACGGTCAGCATAGCTTCGTTTCCGCAACCGCCTCGTGGCGATGGCCGGATCTCGAGCCTCCCCCCCAGCCCGCTATCTACCACAGCTTCGTCGCGGAAATCTAAGACGCCGACTACACCGACCTACCAATTGTCAAGTGGCACGCCGAGCTTTCTCAACGGCACTGGCGATGGCAAGGCGATTTCACGGCAAGCCGCCACAAGGAATTCAGATGGTCTAATCAGCATTGCCTCCCCTCCACAGAGCCGCAGCTCCTCCGCCCAAGAATCCTACTCTACCTCCGCCACGCAATATGACGACGTCAACGACTCGGCGTTTACGAAATCCGACTCTGCGTTTGGCGGAAAGCGGTCATCCAAAGATGGTAAAGGAAATGTGATTGTCAGCGTCAGAGTTCGGCCGGATGCCGGTGGACAAGAGATCCGACCAGATGGCGATTGGATAGTGGATGGAAAGAAGTCTCTGCTTGGGTACCGAGGGAAAGAAGGGGGCGACTACTTTTATGGTGAGAACCCATTGAGGATAGAATTCGAACGCTGTTTCCTCAGGACCTAGCTCGTTAACTCTTGCTGCAGATAACGTATTCGCGACGCACGACGACAACTCGAGAGTCTACGACCATTGCGCCAAACGCCTGGTACGGCGAGTTATGGAGGGTTACCACGGAACGGTGTTCGCCTACGGTATGACCGGCACAGGGAAAACGTTCTCGATGCAAGGCACGGCTTCTTCTCCCGGTGTTATCCCACTTGCCATCACCGACATCTTCTCGTACATTCGCGAGACGCCATCCCGGGAATTTCTCCTCCGGGTCAGCTACCTGGAAATCTACAACGAAAAGATCCAGGATCTATTGAGCATGTCCACAGCAACTGGCGCCAATCAGCCACAGGAAGAGATCAAACTTCGCGAGGACAGCAAAAGGGGAGTTTATGCGAGTCCTCTCAAGGAAGAGATTGTCCAGAGTCCGACACAACTGCTTCGTGTGATTGCTCGCGGAGATCAAGCGCGCCGGACCGCGAGCACCCAATTCAATGCGAGGAGTTCTCGAAGTCACGCAGTTGTGCAGATTGTTGTGGAAAGCCGAGAACGGGTCCCGACTGGCCCCGGAGAAAGCAAGCGTCAGGGCCTCTTACCAGGTGGCGTCCGCGTCTCGACGCTCAGTCTTATTGATTTGGCTGGGTCTGAAAAGGCTGCCGAGTCCAAGGAACGGCGGCAGGAAGGCTCCCACATCAACAAAAGTTTGCTGACATTAGGCACGGTTATCGCCAAACTTTCGGAACAAAAGGACAAGGATGGGAAGCCAACCGATAAGGATGGCAAGCATCTGCCCTACCGCGACAGCAAACTTACCAGATTATTGCAGGGAGCCCTGTCCGGCAACTCGCTTGTCAGTATCCTCTGCACCATCTCTGTTGGCCCAGGCGGTGGCACCGCGGCGTCGGCCACAAATATCAACGAAACCCTCAACACCCTCAAGTTCGCCTCTCGAGCCAAGAACAGTATTGTCAGCCATGCCAAGCGGGCCGAGGAAGCCTTGGGGGTTGGTGGTGATGGCAACGCAAGGGTCTTACTGGAGCGTTACCGAATGGAGATCATGGAATTGCGCAAGGAGTTGGATACACAGGCCAAGAGCAACAGTAAAAAAGAAGCCGAGGAGGAGAAGGAACGCGACGCAGAAGAGGAGCGGGCCCGAGAGAAGGAAGCCGAGCTGCGCCACGAGGAACAGATGCTGGAAATGCAACTGGCCCGGACCGCGTTGAAGGAGAGGATAGATCACCTCAACAGACTGATCTTGAGCTCTAAATCTATCGGGGTAAACGCTAGTGGATCCTTCAGTGCGCTCGGTATACACCCTCGGTATTCACAGGGGTCGATCCGGTCTTCGATGGCGACCTCTAACGGCGCTAAATTTGGGCTCGAGAGAACCGAATCGATGACTTCCAGCGCCTCGACCATTGGCAGGAAGTCGGCCGGTCACCGCTCCTCGGGCAGCGGGGAGACACCTGTGGTAATGGAGGATGACGACAGCCTAGGCGAGTTCGGCGACGGTACCGCATCGTTGACTTCGCAAAATCGCGCGCTCCAGGCGGACCTCGTCGACAAGAACCGGTACATTCAGACGCTGGAGAAACGACTCCTGCAGGCTCGCCGCGCTAGCTCCTCGCGCACTTCGGTCGGCTTGTCGGGGGGCAAGGGGATCATGGTTGGCGAAGACCACAGCGTCTCCACGCTCATAAAGGAAAAGGATGCCGAAATCGCCGAATTACGTGCCCGCCTCGATGACAAGGACCGGATGTTGGCCGCTCTGCGGACCGCCGCCCGATCGCGCGACAATGCCGATCGTACCGATCGTGTCGAATCCCGCATCGAATCTCGTAACGAAACACGGGCCGAGGTCCGCACGTCGCTCATCCTCGACAGCGACCCGGGCCCAGCGCCCACAGGCAGCCCACCCGCAGCGCCCCCACCGCCTTCGTCCTCGCTTCTCCGCCAAGTGTCGCACCTCCGCAAACGCACAAAGAGCGTTGACGAGATGAGCAAGATGCTCGACGAGATGATCCAAGATCGCGTCGAGAGTGGCCAGCTTGTGCGCGGATCGCGCGGCAGCGTCCGGTTGGTTTCGGAGAACCGCGGGAAGAGCGAGGCCCGCGAACTGCCACAACACCGTGTGTTGAGCCCGGCGCCCTCGTTCGTCCACCAGGCTCCCAACCTAGGCCCGGCTCCGATGTCTCCAGCAGCGCCTCCCCCGACCATGCCGCTTCCGCAGCCTCCTGCGGCAATTGGCCCACCACCTGCTGCTTCACCGCCCCCACCAGTTGCGGGCCCGCCGATTCAGTTGCAATTGCTTTCAAGGCAACGGGCGTCGTTTATGGCGGAGCCGCCAAAGTCGATGGGGTTGGAAGCTTAGGGCGAAGTGGGTAAAAGAGTTGGCTATCTCTGATCGTTTCTTCTTGGCAATGGAAGGAAGATGTTCTCTTCCCGAACTGGTTCGGATGCTAGTAAGGAGATATGGGCATATGTCTGCATTGATGTCAAACGATATCCAGTGATGCGGAGTTCGCTCGGGTGATGATGTTGTGGGATGGTGGGATGATGGGGAGAACCAACTCACCTGGCCCTTTGTTTCAGGCGGTCTTATTCTTTTTTTCCTTTGGTTGGACGGCTTGTCTCGCACCATGTTTTATATACCCGGCTTCTGGTCCTTTTATCTTCTTCATTCAATTCTTCCCGCTCTGCTGGTGCGGATATAGCTTCCGGCCGGTATTCACGAAACCCCTTCTACCTCATTCTTCTTTCGATATTTCTCTTCCTCTTCGTACTTTTTCAAAGGTCTCAGGACCTAGATGTCCATTTTTTCTGATATTTGGAGGGAAAGGTGACAGAGGCGGCCGGTGTAGTTTCTGTATCACCAACATCATCGTTAATGTGTTTCAAATGGAGGGCTGTTATGTGGTCCGGGGTGGGGAGCGGAGGTTGGGGAAAATGAGGGAAAGGAAACCGCGAAGGCAAGGTGGATGCGTCCTCGTAAATGACTCCATGAAGTGGACGAGGAAGGGAAAGGCATTTGTGGTTTCCGTGGATTTTTCCCTGTAGGGGGGAAAGTGGGGGGAGGTCATGAAGATAGGATAAGCTCGGGTAGCCTAGCAAGCAATGCTGAATCTGGAGCATGCGAAGAAGAGTTGTTTGTTCGATCTTGGTGCAAAAATGTGATTGTGTTCGTGCTGTGCTTCCGTGGTGTGTTGGGGTGTTGGGTGTTGTTCCGGTAGAGTAGGCCGTCGCCGTTTATAGCTTGTCGTTTGCCGCATTAGGGATTTGGCCATCGGGCAGATAGATGGTTGGTAGGGTGAGGAGTGACATGAGATGAAAAGGAGGAGAGTATTGGAATGGGAAAGGGTCTAGGGGTTTAAGAGAATTCTCGGGTATCCATTAACAGGTAAATAAGTAACAAACACGCATAAAAGGCACTCGGCAAGACCGGATCAAAGTTGGATAATTGAACGGCGCAGCAGAAACATGGTTATTCCCCTTCTCTACATGCCCTTTTCTATGCTGTGTCTAACCAATCAAGGGCCTAAAAACTAGGATATGACCAAATCTCGAAATGCAATGCGGAAAGGTTCAGCTTGTTTCCGTTGGTTGTGTGTAGCCTGTTTGCTTTGATCGGTGAACCAGTTGACAGGTTTTCTGGGATTCGGTTGACTATATATGCGGTTGAGAGAGGGTGTTAAAGTTAGTGGCGGGGGTGTCCCGGGGAGATGCATAAACATTGGAGGAGGTGGTTAAGATTGAGTCTATGCTTTGGGTGTCTCTGATATGTTCGCATGCTTCTGACGGGGCGTGGTCATGGCGTGTGGGACTGCGAACATCTACACATATCAGTCAACCCTGACGGCCCTTGTCTCTCGGCTGCTTGCATGAACGCAATGACGGGCGACACTCGGTACTTAGTCCAATGGTTGACCTGAATTCTGCTGTGGGCCTCAGACACCGACTACATGGTATGCAAAAAACGTCTTCCGCCCTCTTAGACCTGCTGGGTGCGTTTGGTTTTGGTTTGCCGAAGAGTTGCAGCATCTGGTTTACTCCGTGAGTTGGGCGGCTGCTGGGCGGCCCTTGGTCGTTGATATCTGACACAGTCGTAACCCTCCCAGAGCCCAACAACCCTTCTCTACGTTGCATTTACATTTGATATCCCTACGGATCACTTGAAACTAACTCGGCACAGAATATGGAAAGGTCTCCGCCTGCCTTGAAGACTAAACCAACACACAGTTGCGCCGGTCCCAGAGTGTTGTTCCTTTTTTGACCCTCACTACGCATCATTCACCCGTCTAAAATGTCTGTTTTGGGAGACGCCAGTTGCCGCTAGCTTGGGACTCAGAACCATCGAAGACCCGGACTAAACTGGTCTATCCACAAAACCTAACGTTACGTGTAGTTTGCTTGTTTGCCAAGTCGTTGGTGAGAGATCGACTAAGGCCTGTCCCTATTGAGGTGGCTCCTTTCCCCGCGCTTATTGACATACGAGTTGAAGCGATCGACGAGCGAGTGTGTTTGCCACCCAAGAACCGAGTATATTCTCTGTATTCAAAACACGGAACAAAGGTGACTTGGGCTCCGAAGTTCGATGATGAATTCCGTGGTCTTCCGTTGTGGCAGGTCGAAATGTGGGGCTGACATTCGGGATGTCACCGGCCTGCTGGGTAAAGTGGCGGCTCTTGTCTAACCTTTGATTGGACCATTTGCCATCGCCTGGCGCGTTTCAGAATCAGCGGGGGTCGAAAGTGCGATCGACCCTGTCCCGCGCTCCTGCCCTTTTCAGGCCGGGCAGGGTCTCATGGCACTCTTTTTCTCAACGTCAGTGCCACAGAGAGTGAGAAAAATGAAGAAAAATACGAAGTCTAAGATAACTGGTTAAATGTGTCTTGTGCTGTGCTGCTGAGGCGAGCTGTTGTGAACACCCAAAACGCTGGGGAAATGTGGTTTCTGCTCTGATTTGAGAATTTCAGGGTCGCCAAGCAAACCAAAACCGGGCAACGTCCACATGCATCCCGTCAACTTGGTGTAAAATGTCCCCGGTTCTGGGTGGGCAAGGTGGGGGGAGTTTTCGGCTTCAACAAAACGGGAGCGCGTTTTCGAAACCTGCAACCTAGCGTGTGAAAAGGGCGCATTGTGGCGAGCAACTCCAAACGCCAAACAGGAAAGAGCATCTGGTCCTGGACCGACTTTTCCTTTCGCCATTGGACCCCGACATCCTTCACAAAACGGTTTGATCGAACGAGCATGGCAGGTCATGGAGTGCCCTGCCGTCCCCGTGGCAGCCCCTGAGCAAGAGTCACATTGGATCGACAACTCCGCAGCACCCGACGATCTTTCTCACTCCTCCTCGGGTTGTCTTTCTTTTCCCTTGCAGGATGACGGAGTTCGTCTCGTCTTCGAGGAAGGCACTGCGCGGTTCAATATCTTCGGCATTTTTCCTCCAAACCCGAAATCATCAGGTCCCTTCGCTTGCTGGCACAAGCGACCGTGACTTTATTAGCGTTGCACTTTCATCGTTTGTATCAGAACTTCATCCCGCAAAAACGCCCGAGAGAAAACTTGTGAGAGGCATCGCGTCCTTCCGACCTCGTTTGTGCCCCACTGCTCCCAGAAGATCTCCCCTGCAAAGACGGACTGATAAGTCGCCGTTCATCAGGCACTGATGCCGTTTGTCCCGGGATTGCTTCAAGATTTCTTTCTTTCCCAATATCGTTGATCTATTCCCCTTTCTTCACTGGTCTCGGATTTCATCTTACTTTTTTTCCGGCCGTTGAACTCATGGCGAGTTTCTCGCGTTTTCCAAGGATGTTGTGAACTCATTGACTGAGCACGAACACTGCGCCGCCAACGTCATTGCTAGTTGGCGCTGCACAATCCCACCCCCGGGCGAGTTGGAGTTTTGCGGACAAGGCGACGACCCCACAGGACATCCCGACCGTGGGCCTTTTGGCTGACCCATCGGAAGAAGGAGAAAATTGTCTTCGGCGCAGATCATCTTCTGGTTCGGCACTGGCTCACTGGATCTCATCCTGCGACCTCACCGCCCCCTCCAGGAACTCCGTGTTGCCGTATAAGAAGCTGCCGCAGCCTGGTGGCACCGTGCTACCTTGAGTTGGAGGGGTTCCGCTCCGCGCTCTGCTAGCCTTGATACCACCAAACCAGTCCTCCACACGACGTCACTAGTCTCAGGCTCGGTGATTGGGGGGTGTTGCAGGAGACGAGAGTTGTCGAAGTCCACAACCGGAGCATGGCGTCGAATGAGGGCGTCTTGGACTACCCATTTTTGTCTCGGCCCCTCGATCTTCTTCAAGGAAGCACACCTCTCTCTTCCATTTTTTGGGCGCGCGGCTGCGGGCTTCGCGAAACGTCAAGCTCACGGCTTGTGCCTGTGAGACATCGGGGTGGGTTCTGAGGACACCAGTGTACCATTCGAGTTGATCATTTCGACTCTTCTCCCCTCGATCACGGCCAGCCCACGACACCTATTCGAGCTAGTCGATGCCGTAACAGACACCGAACTCAGAGTTTCTCATCATGCCGCCAACACTTGATCTCAGCAGGGCGTCCCACGCCAAAGTTGTGATATCACCACCACGAATCAACCTCCGCCGAGCAGCATCGTACAACCACGACCGGGGACTGCTATCTTCGACATCCTCACGGTTCAACTTTAACCACCTGGTTTTCTCCCCGCCCCCGTCCCCCGGCCTGCCTTCACTTTCACCGCCCGCAAAGAAACCGACCCGTCGATTTTTCGGAACCAGACGGCCACTTCGGGCGGTTCGCTATGCGATCCGATTGCTGAGTGTCGTCGCAGTCTTTTTTGCGGCACTGGAGGTTCTGACATGGCTATTTGGCGAGCCAGTGCCGCCAGCGTCAACAGAATTGCCGGACTCGGTGAAAGAGATGGAGCTCAAGACGGGGATGGTTTCACAGAACGAGGCCCCAGATTTCCCAACTCCGATTGTCGTGACCGATCACCGAGGACGCACAAAGTGGACGGTGTCGATACCACCTGGTTCAGCGTTCCCCTTACCGGCAGACCAATACTCAGAGATCTGTGTTCAGTGCCGGCAAGTTGCGGAGCGGGCTCGGGAACTACAATCTCATGCGCATGGACTGCACCAGGTTTCCCTGGGATTTGGGTCCGACTCGACGGATGAATTTATCGATGTACAGGAAGCGGAACGGGCCGGGTTTCTTCCGAGCCCAGGGCTAGACGGTGGGAGCACCTTGAAAAAGGGCGCGGAAGGGGAAGTGGTGTGCAAAAAAAGCCTGACGTATGTTCTCGAGTCGGATGATGCAGGGTTGGGCAAAACGTTGATGATGCTGTGGATTGCTTATGGGCTCGCTGAGGAGGAAGGGCGTGCGTTCTTCGTTGATGATACTCGATGGGGTTATGGCAAGTTTTCCGCTATCTTCCAGCCGCCGCCACCCCCAGGATGCATGGCACCGCCGAGCCACGAGGTACTACCATGCCCGCGACATGCACGGCACCTAGTTGCATCCGCCGCAACTATGGATGTGTTATTCGGAAGTTTGACCGAGAACCCGGATCCCCCCTCTGAGACGCGGGGCCAAACCTTGCGGAAAGCCCAGTTTAGTCTGGCTCGCAGGGGCTACGAGGCGCTTGCTCGACTAAACGACGACGACGCGGCTTACGTCGATGATCGGGTTCGCCAGCTCGTGGCCGTGAGAGCCGCACCGGAGACCCAGGATCAGCGCAAGGGGCTCGCGGTCGGTGTCCACATCCGTCGTGGCGACCAACATCCCCTCGCATCCCAGTACCGACATTCGTACATGCCCCTCAACCTCTTCATCGACACCGCTTACGAGATTATCGACTCCTACTTCAACCACACCGCCAACGGGCCTCTCAGCCTGCGAACCACTAGCGACGAGGACGCCGCGGCCGCCAGGGAGCGCAGCATCGTTGTGGTCGCATCCGACGACCCGGTGGTGTATGAAAGTAGCGAGTTATCAGGAACGCGCCGTGCCCAGGAGCGCATCAAGCTAGCCAGCAAGGAGAACCTGGAGCAAGCCACGCGGGACAAGTCAATCATGCGCAAGTTCGTCGACGAATCGTTTGGCTGGGAGGGTGGATTCTTCGCTGCCATGTTTTGGAACCTAGGCGTCGCCTCACCACATGCCGGCGACGGCGCAGACGGCAGCAGCGCAAGTACTGGAAGCGGCGATCACCCGCCGTCCGCGGAAACCCTGCGGCTGAGGAGCCTGGTCGGCCGCGCGTACATGATGGATCTGGCAGTGCTGGCTGGCGCGAGCGATGCGATTGTTTGCACTGTTAGTGCAGTGGGGTGTCGGCTGCTAGCCGTCATGATGGGATGGGAGGGTGCGATCGAAGCGGGGAATTGGGTGAACATTGATGGAGGGTACGGGTGGATGGGGTTGGAGTGGTGATCGGCTGAGCAGCCTCCCCCGGCCAGCCAGCCATACACGGACTTCCCTATAAGCGGGAATATTGGGCCGGCAACAGCTCCGTCATATTTCCTTCTTGTATTTGTGGGGGCATTTAGAAAGGCGTTCATTAGGCGTTGATTGGTTGTCATGTGGTTGTTGATATTGAAAAAGAGGAGACCGCGGGAGGGAGCATTTGAAACATTTACACGGGGCAGGGAGGCAGGTGAGCCGGAGGGCGGGAGGAGGAGAGATTATGATACCATATACGCGTACAGTGTTGTTTTCTATCTGTTAGCCCCACGATCGTTAGGTCGTTCATAATCCTTGATGGGGAAAGGGGGGAGGGGTGCGAGTTTGGGGCCTGGATATCTACTCCGTATGGTGCATACGCTCGTTTGACTAAGAGCACTAGATGGAGGTCTATCAATTTGGTACTCCCATGTTGGGTGATTGAGACGTGCGTTTCTCACCGAGAGACTCCGACATTGTTCTTGGCTTCCTTTTCGTGTCCACGGGTAACTAGTCAGATGTACGCAAGCAAGAAGTAAGTGGGGTGGGTGTTCACGCACTTGACGTTGTTCAAAAACGAATGCGAGACGTTCCTCCTGCTGCTGCTGCGCGAGGGTTAGGGTATCGCCAAGTTTCGAATCCGGCTTTGGCAGGGGCTTCCAGTGTTCGTCCAATCCGGTCTTTTGTCATCGGGGCGGAACTCCTGCAACAGAAATTGTTGGACGCGTTATGGGAATCGTATTCGGGGCTCTCCCCAAGCTTCCCCGCAACAGATCTCGAGGCATCATTGAACAACGCATCCGCCGAGACTCTCTTGGTATCAAAAAGTCTTGTCTAGGCTCAATGCATCGTGGATGTTGCTGTGGCACGTGTGGGTAGATGGCATGATCGAGCCGAACCAGGGGTGTACTCAGGTACTTGGGATGAATGCGAATACGAACCCTCGATCTGATTGGCTGGATATTGGAGAGATCACCAAATGCCCATCGCTTTGCCAATCGTGGCGCCCCTTTCCCTGGGACAATCTTGGTGTGCCAGAAAAAAAAAAGAAGACTGACAACAAACACCAACGTCTTTAAAACCCGCCCTTTCCTCTCGCCCATCTTGTTGGAGAGAAGGACGACATCCAGCGCGCCTGATTACTACAGAGTCTTCTTACTCGCTCGGACCGCCAGCACTTTGTTCTGAATTCTCGACACGACGCTCTCCTCCACCGCCCCGTCTCCTTTCCTCTTCCTTTCTGCACGCAAATGGGCTTGATCCAAGATGTCGGCGGCCCGCTGGCCGAGGGCTTCTCGCGCCTCGGGCTGGGCTCGCAAATTGGTGTCGCGATTGGAGGCATCCTGTTTCTGAGTGTGTTCTTGAACGTCCTCAAGCAGGCGCTGGTCAAGAACCCCAATGAGCCGCCCATCGTCTTCCACTGGTTCCCCTTCGTGGGTAGCACCATCACGTACGGGATGGATCCGCCGCGGTTTTTTGACGTGAACAGGCGCAAGGTACGTTGAAAAGATGTTGAAAATGACGCGGGCGAGCGTGGTCCCCTTCAATGGCATACCGTAACTAACGTGTGTTTTTTGTTTTTCGTTTCTCGATAGTATGGCGATTGCTTCACCTTCATTCTTCTCGGCAAGAAGACGACCGTCTACGTTGGCCCCAAGGGCAATGAGTTCATCCTCAACGGCAAGATTCGCGACGTTTGCGCCGAGGACATCTACACCGTGCTCACGACACCCGTTTTCGGCAAAGATGTGGTCTACGACTGCCCCAACTCGAAACTCATGGAGCAAAAGAAGGTGAGTGATGCCCGGGGAGGACAAACATGCAGCAAGGGAACAAGAGAAGAGAGAAATAAGCTGTGACTGACATTGTTGTGCTTCTGCAGTTCATGAAGGTTGCCCTCACCACCGAGGCGTTCCGTTCTTACGTGCCCATCATCGCAGACGAGGTCAACGACTACTTCAAGCGCTCTACCGACTTCAAGGGCAAGTCCGGCGTTACCAACATCTGCCCCAAGATGGCCCAGATCACCATCTTCACCGCATCCCACGCCCTGCAGGGCAAGGAGATCCGTGATAAGTTCGATGTGACCCTGGCCGACCTCTACCACGACCTTGACATGGGCTTCTCACCGATCAACTTCATGCTGCACTGGGCCCCTCTCCCCTGGAACAACCGCCGCGACCACGCGCAGAGGACCGTCGCCAAGATCTACATGGACACCATCAAGTCGCGCCGTGACCGTGGCGAGACCGGCGCCCAGGATATCATGTACCACCTGATGAACTCCACCTACAAGAACGGCGTCAAGGTTCCCGATCACGAGATTGCCCACATGATGATCGCCCTCCTGATGGCTGGCCAGCACTCTTCCTCGTCCACCAGCTCCTGGATCATGCTCTACCTGGCCGCGCGACCGGACATCATGGAGGACCTGTACCAGGAACAGATCAAGAACCTCGGCGCTGACCTGCCCCCGCTCACCTACGAGGACCTGGCCAAGCTGCCCCTCAACCAGGCCGTCATCAAGGAGACCCTCCGCCTCAACGCCCCGATCCACTCCATCATGCGTGCCGTCAAGCAGCCCATGTCCGTCCCCGGCACCAAGTACGTCATCCCAACCAGCCACGTCCTCCTCGCCGCCCCCGGCGTATCGGCCTCAGACCCGCAGTACTTCCCGGAGCCCGATCTGTGGGAGCCGCACCGGTGGAGCAAGGAGTCGCCGCTGGCGCCCAGCATCGTCCGGCAGGGCGAACCAGACGAGGACGACGAGGAGAAGATCGACTACGGTTACGGCCTGGTCAGCAAGGGCGCCGCATCGCCGTACCTGCCGTTCGGCGCCGGCCGCCACCGCTGCATCGGCGAGAACTTTGCCAACGTCCAGCTGCAGACTATTGTGGCTACGACGGTGCGCCTGTTCAAGTTCCGCAATGTCGACGGCAGCAACAAGGTCATTGGTACCGACTATGCGTCGCTCTTCTCGCGCCCGCTTGAGCCGGCGAACATCCAGTGGGAGAGGCGGGATACGGAGTAAATGAGCAGTGGTTAGGTTAGGAGAAGGGGTGTGAAAACGTAAAGAAATAATAATGTCAGGGATAATGTCCGAAGCTGGCTGACGAAATGACTTTCACTCGTCGGCTGTCACCTATGTTTGGGATATATGTATATACATGCACTAATGATCTGACCTGAAGCCGGACGCGGATAGACTCCGGCCCAACGGGTTTCAGTCTCAAGACGATGAGAAGAAGCAGGCGTATAACCGGCGTGCTGGATTTTGGGGTGGGTGTCAACGGGTGCGGTGCGGGCAGGCAAAGACGAACCGGTCATAGATTTAATTTTATCTTAATGCTACCTAATAATCCGTTTCTGGGCTGGTAATTGAATTCCAACTTACCTCCCTTTGATGCCTCGAGCATGTGCGTCCCCAAATTGGGGTGCTTCCACTGCATGTGGAGAACGTGAGGCGATGTTGGTTGCTTGAGAGGAATCCAATCAGGGGTTGCCTGCCAACCCAAACGGGCTGTGTCTTGCCTGTCTGTCATTAGGGAGGACACATGTGTATTCTCGGCGCTCGCATTCTCAAAACGATGAAGTGCGAAAGAGCCAAGCAAAATCCAAGCAAAGAGGCGTTATCGTCACCATTAATCTTTCTTGTTTCTTTTCGATGGGATTTCTTCGCTTGCCTAATCTGTCTACTTTCCTGTTATTTCATCTCGCCTGTGTCAATAAGGTGTGTTGATAGCATGGGGATTGGTGTTGAAACAGGTGGTGGGAAGGACACGTTGTGAAAAGGGGTGTGATTCATCTTGAGAATGAGTCAGGACGACTCGAACTATTAGGTGGGTGATGGATGCCAAGGGAAACTACTCGACTGTGGGAGTCACTCAGCGGCTGGGAACACCGTGTTGTTGTTTATTTGATGTTGGTGTCTGCTGTGCCACGGGGTCGGGACGGAAATCCACAATGTGCGTGGGCGCGTGGTCTAGGCTACTCACATTCAAAGGGACTACTGCATTAAAGAAGGTCAACATATATAAACTGATCCGTTAGTTGAATGCAAGCGGAGGGCAAGTTTTGCGTTGTTGATTTGTGTCTGGTGGCCGCTGCGAACCACGACTTACAAAGCTTGACATCTCTCAGACAAGGTGAAGCGGAATGAACTAGTGCTTGGCTACTAGGGAAGAATTTGCATTCAACATACATATTCTAGTTGATGTGTTGGTGTGTGGAAAAAGAGCGTCTTAAACTACGGTTGTGGCCCCAACAAAGGGGAGGGGAAAGTCTTTAGCATTATTCAGTATCTGGAAGAGGAAGATTTGAGATCCCGATCAAGAAGGAAGTCAAAATTAAGTTTGAGTAAAACCCTAAACTTAAGAACCCCCACCAGAGAGTAGTGTATGCTCAGAATGGTCCGAATGGGAAATACTGCCTATAGGATTTCTTGCCGCTGGGCTGAACACCCGACAAGCGTGCGGCGTGGGCTCGGTCCCAGGGATAACCTGTTCGAGCAGACCGAGAAGGATGGTTTAACACAAACTGGCCGTTTGGCCGTTTTATTTGGCCGTTGACATGTGTCCTTTCTTCTCCTGTCCGGCGCGTTCTAGAAGCGCCTTGTCGACCCAAAATACAGTCAGGGGCTGGTTCGGCCGCCTTTTTTTCTTTCAGGACACTCTGTTACAAACCGCCAGGACTTTGTTGCCTCGTTTGTATAAAGTGAATTTCAGGCGCTGATATCAAGGTATTGCTTCCATCATCTAACCAGACCATTGATATACTTTGTTACTTGACCGTGGCATTGACACGATATTAATTCCACCTAGGATTTATTTTCAAGGACCACAGCAGCCCCATCTTATCCCTCCCCAGAACACAGCGTTTGTCGTCTCTCAGTACCGAAACAACATGGCGAGAAAGATGCGACAACATCGTCGGCAAATCCCACTGGGGATTGGCATTCTCTTATTCTTCCTTATTCTCATTTGCCCCCTCGCCGTCCTCCCAGCCGCTGCCGCTACTACTTCTACAACTAGTACAGATGTCGAACCCGGGGAGCCCATCATTGGTATCGATCTCGGCACAACTTATTCATGTGTTGGCATTATGAAAGGAGATGGGGTTGAAGTAATAGTGAACGATCAAGGTGCGACGAGGGTGTTGGAGACTATCATCCGTCGCCCGAACCAGCACTGATACGTTGAATACAGGACACAGGATAACACCAAGTTATGTCGCGTTTACCGAGACTGGGGAGCGTCTTATCGGTATGTTACGCCCTCCCTTTCCGTTGTGTCCTCGCTTCCTGGATAACGGTCTAACGTGTGCGTGTCTTCAGGAGATGCGGCGAAGAATCAATATGCGAGTAACCCGACAAACACAATATTTGACATCAAGTTAGTGTCACCATATCAGTACCAAATCGAGACGGATCTCAAAAGACATGTACTGACGACTCCTCTAGACGATTAATAGGACGGAGCTTTTCGGACAAAGAAGTACAAGCCGACATCAAGCACATGCCATTCAAGGTAATTGATGGACCGGGAGACAAACCCGTGGTCGAACTTGATGTTGGCGGGGAAACGCGGCAGTTTACCCCTGAAGAGGTCAGCGCCATGGTCTTGGGGAAAATGAAGGAAACTGCAGAGCAGTATCTGGGCCAAAAGTAAGTTTCCGACCCAGTATGCGCCTTACTGCTGTTACTCGCCCGTACTGACCCATAAACAACGCAGGATCAAGCACGCCGTGGTCACGGTCCCAGCGTACTTTAACGACAAGCAGCGACAGGCTACCAAAGATGCCGGCACCATTGCCGGACTTAACGTTGTCCGGGTCTTGAGCGAGCCTACGGCGGCGGCGCTGGCTTATGGAATCGATAAGGTATGATCTAGTGAACCATTTCGCATAAGCATCACGGACTAAACCCCCCAGCAGGTCCAAGGAGAACGCCAAGTCCTAGTCTACGACCTCGGCGGCGGCACCTTTGACGTCTCCCTCGTTTCAGTCGAAGACGGCAACTTTATGGTGCTCGCCACCGCCGGCGACACCCGGCTCGGCGGAGAAGACTTCGACAACAAGATCATCACGCACCTCGCGCGCAAGTTCAAAGCCGCCCACCAGCTGGACATAACAAAGAACACCAAGGCCATGGGCAAGCTGAAACGCGAAGCGGAAAAGGCCAAGCGCGCTCTCTCATCCCAATCGTCGACCCGCGTTGAGATCGAAAGCCTGATGGACGGCATCGACTTCTCGGAGACGCTGACGAGGGCGACGTTTGAGCAGCTGAATATGCAGTTGTTTAAGAAGACGCTCGAGTCGGTTCGGCGGGTGTTGAAGGATGCGGATGTGGACAAGGCGGATGTGACGGATATCGTGCTGGTGGGCGGGTCGACGCGGATTCCTAAGATTCGGAGTCTGGTGGAGGAATTCTTTGGGAGGAAGGCTAGCGGGGGGGTGAATCCGGATGAGGCCGTGGCGTTTGGCGCTGCGGTGCAGGGAGGGGTGAGAACTCTACCCAGATGTGGATGTGTGAGTGAATTTTGCTGACTTGGTGGGTTGGATAGGTTCTTGCAGGCGTGAAGGTGAGGTTTGGTCTTGGGAGATTTTGGGTTGATTAGATCATGCTAACTTGTTGGTGATGATAGGCCGCTGATGATATCCTCCTCATGGACGTCAATCCCCTCACCCTCGGTATCGAGACGGCGGGCGGTGTCATGGTGGGTTTTAGAGCAGCGCCGTTAGGCTTATGGTCTGGTGATACTTTTGACTGACAGTGAGCAGGCACAACTGATCCAGCGCAACACCCAGCTCCCGACGGTAGGTTGTTCCCTTTGGTCCTTTCCCGCCTTGTTTCTACGGTCTGTATCGATGTTAATCATCCCGGATGTAGGCACGATCTCAAATATTCTCTACTACTGCGGGTAAGGCTGAATAGACTCATCAGACATCTTCTCTCTACTCTGGTGAGTGCTAACGTTGGCGGCAGACAACCAACCAGCAGTCATGATCAGGGTCTACGAAGGCGAACGGTCCATGACAAAAGATAATAACCTCCTCGGCAAATTTGAGCTCACAGGTATCCCAGCCGCGCCTCGAGGCGTCCCTCAGATAGAAGTCAAGTTTTCCGTCGATGTCAACGGGATCCTGGAAGTTTCGGCTGAGGATAAGGGTACCGGTCGAAAAGAAACTATCACCATCAGCAACGATGCTGGACGCTTGTCTCAAGATGAGATCGAACGTATGATCCTAGAGGCTGAGAGGTTCGCCGACGAGGACAAGGAAGCTCGGGAGCGCATTGAGGCGAGAAACGGCCTTGAGACCTACGCGTTCAGTTTGAAGAACCAGCTGGAGGATGACCGTGGACTGGGCGGTAAGATCGACGAGGACGCGAAAGAGGCCGTGAGTAGAATATTACGCTGCCATGAATGACTTGTGGAGCTTTGCTGACGATATGGTTGTATAGTTACGAGACGCTGTGGCCGAGGCCTTGGACTGGATCAACGAGTATGGGACTGGAGCCACTGCGGATGATTTCGCGGAGCAGAGGGAGAAGTTGTCGGACGTCGCCCACCCCATTACGAGCAGCCTATATGATCACGCCGACGTGGGGGCCGACGAACGGGGCGACTTTGGAGACGTTCACGATGAACTCTAATTCGACCATAATTCGACAGCTCAAACCGCCCGAGAGGCTGCTTTCTTTGCCTTACAATAAACTGTTGAGACCGGCCCAGGTGCTGGCAGATAAAACAGGGGGTTTTGTAGCAAATGAATGCATCCGGAATTCGACCAACTATCTTTCGGAATTGTTATTCCATTGGTTTTGATGTGTGTAAGGGCTAGAAACGCGTGCTCCTCGAAAATGATTCCAGTCTGTCCTTGCTGAAAGTGGTGAGATGTTGTAATTTTGTACGAGCAGATTGGTCTTGCCCAAGCTTCAGGGGAGTTTGAGGCCTGGGCCGAGACCGGTTAAACCTCGGGGTGGCTTCCATGGCTTCCCAGCGCTCTTCCAAAAAAACCCCAATGGTTGGAACTCGGCAAGTTCGTTGTTAAGTGCCGAGGCTCGCGGAGGTCACAAGCCGTCCCCACCGCCTGAATCTCACAAGTCCTGGGGCGACTCCACTTGATCAAGTGCTGCGCTTCCTGTTCTACGCTACGTTGAGGAACGTGGAACCTTCAAGTTTCCACCACCGCGCGCGGTTGCTCCGAGGCTCTCGCGACTACAGCCGCATTCCCACAGCGAAAAAAAGAATCAGGAGAACCTTCCAACCTTTGTCACCATCATCATTCCCGATCGTTTTAGCGCCCATTTCTTTGTTTTC
The DNA here is from genome assembly GCF_033296635.1 of Dichotomopilus funicola. Classification (NCBI taxonomy): domain Eukaryota; kingdom Fungi; phylum Ascomycota; class Sordariomycetes; order Sordariales; family Chaetomiaceae; genus Dichotomopilus; species Dichotomopilus funicola. Next base: position 539,943 of record NW_026944023.1, read on the forward strand.
CCGTCCATTGTTTGCCCAGCGCGGCTAGCCATCCCAACCCAACCACATTTATTGGGCGTTTCCCCGAGCGACCCCCCGCCCCCCGACCCCCGACCCGCTCGCGTCGCCACCGAGAAATCGTCCCCAGCGTCATCGTGGGCGGCCATTTCTCAACGTCGCTCCCCCATAAGCACGCTGCTCGAGAAATCGAAGGGAGTTCACAACCACAGCGATGGCATCACCACCAAAACCATGGGAGCGCGCAGGCGCGACGCCCACGGCTACTGGTACGTAACTTTTTATTGCTTTTCTTTGAACGCTAAACAATCGCAAACCTTCGTGCCATCGACTGACCTTGATTGAAGCGACATCATCGCTCGCGTCTTCCACGCCCGCAGCAGCCATGTCGAGCGCAATCCCAAACACCATGGCGACGCCTCTCTCCGCAACCGATTCCACATCGCCCGCAATCCCCGCGCGACCCGCAACTTTGTCCGCTGCCGTGAACCAGAACGCTGCCGCCTACAGTAGGCCATACGGTACCACGCCATATGGCTCAGGATACGGCTCGGCATACGGCTCAGCGTACTCGTCACCGTACGGCTCCCCCTATTCTCGATATGGCGGAGGAATGTACGGGAACAGCATGTATGGTGGTGGGATGTATGGTGGCGGCTACGGCGGCTATGGCGGCGGAATGTATGGCGGAGGCATGTACGGTGGTGGAGGTATGCCTGGGATGCCAGGTGATCCGAACAACCCGGAAAGCCTCACACAGCGCTTCAACATGAGCACGCAGGCCACGTTCCAGATGCTGGAAGGTGTCGTTGGGGCATTTGGTGGGTTTGCGCAGATGCTGGAGAGTACATACATGGCGACACATTCGAGTTTCTTCGGTGAGTTCTCGATTGTTTACTCGTGCCTTCGCGGTCATTCACTTCCTCTAACAGTAATTGTTTCTTTACAGCCATGGTCTCGGTCGCTGAACAATTCGGCAACCTCCGCGACACTCTCGGCTCCGTCCTGGGGATTTTCACCTTGATGCGCTGGATCCGGACCCTGATTGCGAAGCTGACCGGACGGCCACCGCCGGTCGATGCCACGGCCCTTACGCCCGCCTCGTTCGCCCGGTTTGAAGGGCGCACAAGCGGTGTGCCCGAGCGCGCAGGGCCTCCCAAGCCCAGCCGGAAACCGTTGTTCTTCTTTATGCTCGCCGCCTTCGGTCTGCCCTACGTGATGAGCAAAGTCATCCGCTCCCTCGCCGCTAATGCCGAGGAAGAGGAACGCCAACGGCAGCTCGTGGCCGCGCAACAAGCTCTGGACCCCTCCAAGCTGGAGTTCTGCCGCATGCTGTACGACTTCTCGCCCGCTACGCAGGGCCAAGCCGTCGTCCAAGGCGTCGATCTCGAGGTTCACAAAGGCGACCTCGTCGCAGTGCTTAGCAAGAGCGATCCGCTAGGCAACCCGAGCGAATGGTGGAAGTGCCGCGCCCGCGACGGCCGCATCGGATACCTGCCCTCGACCTTCTTGGAGGTACTGCGCAAGCCCGGCGCGCCTCTCGCCGCTATTCAGGACACCCCTGCTACCGCAAGCGAGAGCAGCCGCGCCAGCTCGCTCACCAGCTCCATCAGCGCGCCCGGTGCCTTGCCCCAAGCAGCGAATCCTTTGAAGGCCCCGATCATGCCCGCAACCAAGATCGGTGATGTCACGGCCGAGAGCTTTCAGAAGTCCCAGTTCTACTCTTAAAACGCAAAAAACAAAACAAAAGACACAAAATTACATCACAAATGGCCACCCTCGGGGCGTGAGTAGCGTCGTCATTCCACAACCTTTCTACTTTGCTTGTCAAACCATTTGCTTGTTACACCCGTGTGTCACCGAACTTACGGGAAACACCGAACCTTGCTCGCTCGGGACCGCTGTCCCACCACTCTTTCTTTCTGGCATCTTGGCATTTTTGGCACCTCTGACACCCTCTGGTATATTCATGGATTCTCTTGCTTGCTTTGCTATGCTACGCTGCTTTTGCTATATACTATGTAACCCCCCAAACATCCGCCCACATTACCCTTGCCGCGGAGCAGGGAAAGACAGTTGAACGGTGTACGCTTGAATGAGATGGGGATCATGGGGGGAGGAGGAAAATCATTTGGCGTTTTCATGGAGTTGGGGCTCGCGGATGGGGGGACCGTTTTCTTATGTTCTCGGTGATGTTGGGGCTGAACTTTGCTCTTGCTCTTTATCTCTCTCTCTCTTTCGCTCTCTCTCTTACGAGGCCTTGGGGGGGACTAGATGGGATGGGGCATGCGTCTGTCTGGGTGAGTGGGCGGTGGAGGAGAACACCACTCTCTCTTACTTATGTTGTCATCCATCGTCGTCCCGTCTCGCCCTTAAGTGATGGTGGCATTTCTTTCTTCATTCTCTTACTTTACTTTACACCTTTACCTATTTTTTCCTCCTTTATTATCTCTTGTTAGAGCGATAGGATATCTTGCTAGTAGCGCTCCCAGAAAAATAGTGTATATTTCAACCACTGCATGCACCTTGATGCTTTGTGAACAGGTGTCCCAGGACGTAATCTGAACGCATAGTAACCATGGAATCACCCTCTCACCTGACTGCAGTTTCACTCGTGGTTAAAGTTGTTAGGAACTAGAACTACTGCCCACATCGAGACACGGAGCTTTCAACCCAGTAATTTCATGACTTTATTGGCAATTACCTAAACTACCAATATCCCGCCACACACAATCCCTTTGGAGGAAAAGCGAGGCAAAGAATGTACAAATCAATTGGATCAGGTTGAAGAAGGACGGGGTCGGGCCAGGCACATACCAGCAATTCATCCCCATTGCTTGCTTTGTAAGGTTGCCTTTAACAAACCAAATGGGACGAATAGCCCCGGATGACCGAACCCTCTTTACCCTCCATCCATCCACCAAACTTCATTTGCTTGACACAACCCAACAACTCATATGATACAATACAGTAATCTCGACTACCCCAAGTTTCCTCGTTCATGACGGGGATGCAGGTTGACCCTCTCTCTCTGCCTGCCGAGTTTGTCTTCGTTGTTCTTCGCTTGAGATAGTCCCCATGCCCCCCCCGGGCTTGAGAGAACGAGGCGCGAGGAAAAAAACGAAAAGAAAAACCAGGCGAGGAAAAAGGAAATAAAAATAAAGAAAACAGGACAAGGGAAAACCCAGAATTAAGAACCCAGGACTACGCCCTGAAGGAAAAGCCGACCAACCGCCAGGAATGTGTTCCTTCTTCTGCGGGTCGTGCCCGTGCGTCTCTCCGAAGAAGTTTAGGCGTTAATGCCTTTCTTCTTATTTGCGTGGCCATACAAGACAGGCCGAAGCAAATAAAAGGGAGGACGGGGAACAAGGCGTGAATTGCCAGTGAAAAGCAGAGGGCAAAATCGATCATCGCGCCGTGCCTCGGCCGTGGGAGGTAGGAAAAGCGAAGATAACAGCTGACCAAGCAGATCTTCTGGTTCCTCCTGTAAAAACGGAGAAAGTGAATAGTGCAGCCGGGGAGAACTAGCCGGTGATAATGTGGCCGCGGGGAACTATGCTCATATTACTGAGTAAAGCCGCCACCTACTAAGCCAAGCCTAAGGTTGCTTGCATATGCACCCTATGCACCGGAAGAGGTATCTGGGGACCAGTCTACCACTCATACTCGCCAGTGGCCTTCATGAAGACGTATTCCTTGCCGTTGACAGTGAGGACGCCGTCCTTCAGCGTGCACTTCCTACAAGGAGGAGTTAGTTAAAGCTGCCACGCCCCAATACAATGCATTGCGCTGCAGCAGGGCATACGAGAAAAAAAAAGTACTTACCACTTGTTCTTGACGCGCTGGACCTTGTCGTACATGCAAAGCATCATATGCCCCATGGACTCGTCATCGTCCTCGTCATCATCCGCTCCATCATCCGGGTCGTCGAGGTCCGAGTTGATGGCATCCTCATCGTCCTCTTCGCTCTTGACGTCGTCATCCAAACCACCATCGACGTTGGCTACCCCCTCGGCATCGCCTCGCTTTTCAGCAGAACGGCGAGCCTTGGCAGATTTTTTGACCTTCTTGAGTGGTACCATAAGGCCGCCTCCTTCCATTTCCTTGCCCCTCGCCGCGAGCTGAGCATGGAGATAGGCGTCGATTTCAGTGCGGTCCATGATGATCGTTTTGGTATCGTCCTCGGCGGCATCGGGTGTACCGTCAACCTGAGAGGTAGGGAGACCATTCTGGCCTGGGCGGGGGACCTGCTGCATGCGTTGCTGGATGCTAGCGGCGACGCCTTGCCGGTATTGTTGTTGCGGGTTGACATGCTGGGGTACCTGCTGCTGCTGCCCGGGGCGCTGGCCCTGTTGTGGCTGCTGAGGAGCAGCAGGGTTGACCTGCGACATACCGCTGTGAATGGCACTGATGGATGCGGCGGCCCTCTGGCCGTACTGGCTTTCTAGAGCCAAAGCAGCTCGCTGGGCTGCGGTGCCAAGCGCGGGGTTGTAGCCCTGAAGAGAAGGCTGAACGCCCGGCTCCTGTTTGATGGTGGGCTCGCCCGGGGCAAAACCAGGTTCTTGCTTCATGGGCACTCCATTGGGCGCGCCCGGGAGAGACAAGCCCTGACCGGCGGTTTGGGCATAGTTGGACGAGGCGGCCGTTACGGGCGTGGCTGTCGGCGGTCCACTAGCCGCCGAGAGAGTGGCCGGCGGGTCAGGCTTTGGGTCCCATGGGAACTGGGCCAGGTCCATTTGCGATAACTTGTGCTGCCATGTCTATTTCCAAGCTGTCAGTGGGGGGGTGGTCACTTATCCATTTTGGGGACTGTAATTCGAGATTGAGGGTTGGGTATGTGAGAGAAGCAAGCGATTCCACTTTCAGGGTTTCGCACGTGATGCGAGTTAAGACGACCCAATCGGAAGTGTCGGACGGATGTTGAGGCGGCGCCCGCATCAGTTGGGCGGGCCCTTAAAAAGAGACCCAAAAGTGCTGGGTCGCCCACCTGGAGCCGCCCGCTGCTCTCCACCCCCTCTCGCCCCAGGGAGCCCAGCCGACAGGCAGCCGAGAGAGGTTGCCCGCCCGACGCTTGTCGCGCTCTTTGGCCATGCGCACCCGACGGAACCAAGAAATCCCCCCAAAACGACCGTTTCGAAAATTCGGAAGATGGCCTGTCAGGAATAGGATGCGCACTACGACGAATTGCGAATGAATTCATCGAGTTGATCGCGGTGCAGAGTTGGGAAGAGACGGGTGATGGGCGGGCAGCCGCGCCCCCGGCTTTGGCCCCAAGGCGCAGTGGCGAAACCAACAGGAGGGGGAAGGAAAATAGGGAGAAAAGAGAAAGAAAACCTCACCTTTTTTAGATCCTCGAGCGCGCCATCGTCGACGCCATTTTCCTCGAAATCGACACGCACGGCATTGATGACTTCAGCGATGATGGTGTCGTAGACAGGGCCAACCTGTGTGTTCGACATCGTGACGGTTGGCTGAGTGCGCTGCCCTGGATTGGAGTACCTAGCGGAGTTGGGTGTTGGAGTTGTTACGGGTCCCGCACTGCATGCGACAACTGACTCGCTCGCATCGACCGCCTCGAACGCACGCCGTGTATCCTCTGGCTTTTCTGTCCGGTATTGCTGAAAAAGTCGACTGGGGGGGTTTCTTTGCCCTTTGCTGCTTTGGTGATCCTGGCGCACTGAAAAGCACTGATTCGCGCTGTCCCGATAAATTCGGTGTGATCGGCCGACTTGCTTGTTCTTGGGGGGTGCGAAAGAGAGAAAGCCGGCGGGCGGCTGGGCTCGGTGGAAATGCGGATCCTCTCCTCTGGGCGGGCAACCACCGACTGTTGCGGTTCGAAAATCGTGCTTTTGGGCGAATGTCTTTAAGCCGTTCTAACCATGCCTAGCGCTCACAATTTCGTAGTTCTAGATGGGAGACCGCCGTGACTTTTTGAGTTTGCAGCGTTTCGCGGTTGACTTTTGGGGAGCCGGCGTTTGGCGGGCGTGTGTTGTATTGGGGCAAGTTCCGAGAATGTGCCAGACCTGGTTGGATTTGTAGTCCAGGCTGCTGAGTCATCAACGCTGGTGCCTTTCAACTGCCGGCTTGTCCGCCTTGCACCACCACTAACGTTAGGTGATGTTGGTTGGCGAAGTTCATACAACAACCGCCAAAGACAATCTGAAATCAGCCTAGGTCCTGCGGTTTCGGGGCTTCAAAAGGCTTAAAGTGTTATTTAGATATTTAATAATGAGCCCAATTCAAGATTTTCACTCAAGACAATTGCCAACTGCAAGTACCACATGGCTGTTAAATGTTAATGCTAGAACACCTTATCAGGTCCAGCGAAAAGCAAACGAACGGACAAAGTTAATCATGACACAACTCCATTTCCCCAAACGCCTTAACGGTCAAATTAACATGACTTATACTAAGTACTTGTACAATACCAGACAGAATACCTCGAGAGTCCCCAATGCAGAGAAAACCCCGTATCAACAAAACGCCATCAACAGAACAAATAACCAACCCCAGTTCCAAGTGTTCTCCAGTTCATCAATGTCATGACCAAGCCGATGGATGGTGCGGCCGTTCTTCATCCCAGTGTGAGAATAACCGTTTCCTTAGATGCACCCCGTTGGTATTTATGCACCCTGAGTTCGAAGAGCCGCGAACCCCCAAGTCTCCTCCCCAACGCCACGCTGAAACCCATCAAGAAAGCAGGAACCCCCGTCCGGATCCGTTGGACCATGCTGTTGTTGCTGATTCGAAAGAAATCGCGTGTATACTTACCGTTGGTTTGAATAGTTGTCGTTCGTTGTCGATTGTGCTGTGTTCTTTGTCGGCTGGTCCTGGAGACCTTTTCTTTTGTCTTGACGAGAGGCCGATTTAACGGATCGTCATGTGCTTAGGCGTGGTCGCCTTGGCGGTTGAGCCCACGCCGGTGAGGCTGGAACCGCTTCCGGGCTTCTTCTCAAAGATCTTCCAGAACTTCAAGCTCTCGTCGGCAGCTGTGAGATGTTAACATTAAAGTCTCTTTGAAGGGGAAGCAGGGGGGGCGTGAATTCACTTACCAGCTGTGGCGAGCATCTGGCCATCAGGGCTGAGGCAGCTGTGGAGGACACGGCTCTCATGGGCAGGGATCTCGACGTTGCGCACCAGGGTTGGGTAGCTCCAGATGCTCAACGAGTTGTCGGGAAAACCACTAGAGCTGACAATCTCGCGGTAGTGGGGGCTCCAGCGGAGGCTGGTGACCTGGGAACCGGTGTCGATGCTGTTGACGCGGGCACCGGAGGTGGTGTTCCAGAAGTGGATGTGGCGGTCATACGAGCCGCCGCCAGTGGCCAGCAGGTTCATGTTCCAAGGGCACCAAGCGAGAGCCTTGACGGCGGCCTTGTGGTTGGTCTTGGTGAACTTGGGCACGGCGAGCGACCGGGCATCCCAGATGGATACCAGGTTGTCGTTGCCGCCCGTGGCGAGCTGCGCGCCATCCGACCTCCACTCCAGACCACATACTTCCGAGGTGTGTGAGACAAGCTCGGCCACCTTGTGCTCCGCAATACGGACATCGTGGTTGTAGACCAGGCCGCTCCGCGCGCCGGTGGAGAGCAGATGCTTGCTCCAGCCCATCACGCCGACCCGGGTGTCGTGGCCGAGCATGCTGCGGATCTTGACGCCCTCAGCGACGTCCCAGATTTGCACCTCTCCAGTGCCGAGGCCAACACCAACGTAAGCGCCATCTCCGGACCACTTGACGCTGCTGACATAGGTATCAGGGCTCGTCTCGAGCAGGCAGCTGACTGAGCCCTCGTCGGCCGACCAGACGTAGACGTTACGCTCAAGGCCAATGGCAACCTGGTTGCCCGTGCTCCAGTCGAGGAGGTTGAGGTAGTAGTCGTCGATGAGGCCGGGCGCATCCAGAACACGCTCCGGGGCTGTGGCAATGCGGCGTCTGAACTGGGCAGAGCTCGCGGCAGCGGGCTTCAGGGGGCGGTTGTACTGTTGGCGCAAGTCGATGGGCTTGGACGACTCTGGCGGCGCCGGCTTGAACTCGAGAATGCGCGTGTTAAGGCTGACACCGCACGCATCGGCCAAAGACTCCCTGTATGCCACTGTATTGGGCGAGGGCTGAGTGTACGAGGTCGGTTCCTCGTCGTTAATGTTGAGACCCTCCAGAGCGGCGATGGCATCATCAGCTGCCGAGGCCAAGACGGACGATGCTTCAGCGCGACGGCCGCCCGGATGCTGGTTGTCGCGGATCCTGATCTTTGCGGACCCAGCGTTGGCGATCCCAGAGCTCGCAGTCCGGTTGGGAATGAAACGGTCGGCCTTGTAGGTTACAGTGGTCTTGCTCGGCTTGGTCTTGACCGCAACCGGCTTCTTCGCCTTGGCGCTGGGGGGTGACTTGGCATGGGCACCAGTGCCCCTCAGGGTAAAGTCTGACACACCGAGCTCAAGAACTTTGCGGGGGGTGGACACGACCCGAGCGATGTTGGACTTGGGCGAGTCGCGGTGGTTCTTGGTCGACTTGGCAAAGTGGGCGGCCAGGTTACCGCCGTAGACAGATTTGCTCGGCCCGCGGTGGGCATCGTGGCTGGACTTGTCGGGTGTATAGGGAGAAGAGTTGACGTTGCGTTGACAAGGCGAGGGGGTCAAGGGCATTCGGCCGCCAGCGGTACGGGAGGAGAAAAGCCCGGTGTGGGATTTGAGGGGGGTCGAAATCGTAGCGGTCGCCATGATGATAATTGACGGCCAATTAAGGTAGTTGTATTTGAACTCCTTGGCTAGAAGTTATAGCTGAGGGAGGGTGGGGACGGCTGGGACAGCTGCTAGAGTCTGTGGCCCAGTAGAGCAAAGTCTGGTGTGAAAATGCAATGGAATTAAATGGCAATGGTATCGATTGGCTGCAATGCTTTTCTGAGACTGAGAAAAAAACTTGACCGAGGTAAAGTCTCTTAGCTCACAGGGAGCATACCAAAAAATTATGGAGTGGTAGGCGGGATGACGGAAGGATGATGGTGATGAGGAAAGTGCAAGAGAGTGTCGAATTCAGAGGATGGGAAGGGCTCCTTAAATGTCAAATGTTTACATTTCTGTCGGCCGGGCAACGAACAGACCCTTGCATGTGAGATGTCTGACGCTCGAGCCGGTGCGCCCCACTTTCATAAAATGGCCGCTGGCAGGCTTGGCAGGGTCGGGCTCCCCTGCCAGACTGGCCTGGAGATCAGGCCCACTTTCGCAAACACTCCACGCTGGCAAGGTCTCATTCAACCCCTGGCGAGAACTGCTTTTCTGTGGAACCCAACGGGAAATGCGATCGCCATCTGCCCTTTGGCTTCCTTTGACGCACGCACCACCAAGTTGCATCGGGCCCCTTTCAACGTGATTGTTGTCAACCGTCAACTGTCAGCCACATCGTCATCCGTCACTGCGCCGGCGCCACGTTTGGAATCGATTTCCTGTGACGACCTCGGCAGTAACCGAGACCCTCGAAAACCATCTTGGTCGCAACAAACAATTCGAGTCAACCAACCGCCTGATCCAGCCCTCCCTTCGTTCCCCCTCCCTCCCGACCTCAAGTACGCCGGATGCTCGCGTGTTAAAGATTTCTCAGTACCGTCGTCGTTGAGCTCGAGCGCTCCGACAGCCATGGCGCAACAACAACAACCCCCAGCGACTCCGACTGGACTCGCAAGCGCCGGCCATTCCATTTTTGGCGGGCCGGACCAGACCAATACGGATATGACGTCGCAGATGTCGCTGACTTCCTTCGCGTCGACCCTCACCCCCGCCTCGGCCTCGTCGAATAATACATTCATCATGCCGAACTCGCCGCTCAAAAACCGTGCCCCGATGGATGGCTACCGCCCCAAGGTGACCCGTACTCTCGGCCAGCGCCCGGCGTGTTTGGTTAATGCGTCCGTGACATACTGCGGCAATAACCAAATCTACGCCTTTGGCGGGTTTGACCAATACACCGACGAGGTCTACAACCATGTGCTGCGCCTAGATTTGGTCAGCCATCAGTGGACGCTGGTCGACAACTACGGCGATATCCCGGGTGTCCGCATGGGTAAGGCCCTCCTTCTAACACAATCCCCCCATATGCTGTGTCGGCTCTGGGCAAGCGCTAACTGATTCCTCCCTTCGCAGGCCACACGGCTACGCTGTACAAAGGCGACAAACTGCTGGTATTCGGCGGCGAAAACGAACACCGAACCTACCTCTCCGATCTCATCATCTTCGATTTGAAAACTGCGCATTGGACCCAGCCAGCAGTGACAGGTCCGATTCCCAAAGGCCGCGCCCGTCACGCAGCTGTGCTACATGAGGACAAGCTCTTCATCGTCGGGGGCATCACCGGTCATGACAACTACGTATTGGATGACATCTGCTATCTGGACTTGAAGACGTATACTTGGTCGAGGTCATGGCGGTTCGTCGGGCGGTTTGACCACTCGGCGTATATCTGGAGCGATCGGGTTTGGGTGTTTGGCGGGCTGAGCGAAGATATGGACAAGGTCAGCGATCTGTGGTGGCTGGATCTCAAGGGCAACCCAGCGTTCGAATCACCGCCGCACATCGGCACCTTGGACCGATCAGGTACGCCTCGGCATCCGACCTCGCCTCGGCCGCCATATCAAGCGCCCCAGTCTCCCGTTGTTGGCTCATCCGGCTATGCGGCCAACTCGAGGACCCCCCAGGTCAACACCCCATCTTTCCACCTCAAGGCATACGCCCCCCCTGCCCCAGGTGCGATATCTGCGCTGAAATTCGTCGGCGGCGCCAACGTCCCGTCTCAAGGGCAAGGTATCCACTTTCATGTGTACTCATCTGGAACTCTCCTAGACTTTGTCACCCCAGCCGCGACAATCACGTCAAAAGAATGCTCGCTTTCTGCGCTGGACCTGGGGACGCTGAGATGGCAAAAGCTAGCTGAGGGGCGCGAGATATTCAAGTCGGGGTACCGGTGGCATTACTGCACTATGAACGAGGATGGGACCAAGGCCTGGCTGCTGGGCTGTCCCACGGAAGCCGGCGCGATTGACCTCGGCATCAACGGCCTCGAAGAGTATCTCTCCGACATTATGGAAATCGACTTGCGCCGGTACGGTTTCTTGGGCAACAACCTCGCATCGGAATCAAGGACAGACTTGGCTCGCCCTTCGCTACGACTGCGTAATGTGGAACCGCCTTCCAAGGGCCTAGGCTTTGATCTCGCGCGCCTCTTTGACCAGCCCCCAGAGTCCGGGAGCGGGACGGACTTCATAGTGACCGCCCTCTCCCGCGACTTCAACGAGGACGAGGTCATGGGCTCGGCCCTCATGCACGCGAATGAGCTGGATGAAGGGAGCCAAACATGGCTTGCGCCTGACGCACCTACCTCACCACCCATCCACGTCCACCGGCTTATTCTACAGGCACGTTGGCCCCATTTTGCGCGCCTTTGGGCCAGCCAGATGGCCGAATTCCACACCAAGAAGATGCACATCCCGGAGCCCTACAGCGTCGTCAAGGCTTTCCTGTACTACCTCTACACCGACCGGATCGATCCCACCGACGGCGACCCGGAGGGCAGCACAACCGCCCACCTCTCCGACGTTGCCGGCCTTCTCGTCATGTCCAACATCTACAACATCCCCCACCTCCGCCTGCTATGTGTCAACCGCCTGAGCAAGGAACTCGACGTCGATCACGCCTGCATCATCTGGTACTGCTCGGGTCTCGCCAGCGAAGACTGGCTGCGCAAACGCGCCGCCACCTTCTGCATGACACACTGGGGCCGCGTCGTACGCACCGTTGGATTCCAGCGCCTGCCGCGCGCTGCCCTGGTCGAGCTGTCGCAGGAGGTTGATATGGAAGGGCGTGTTGTCGGCGGCGACGAACTCGATATGATGGTCGGCATGGACGGGCGGTTTGGAGACGAAGCAGGTGCCTTGGCTGCTGCGCGTCGTAAGGAGAGCGTTAGCAGCAGCCAGACGCAGATGCTTGAGGCCGATGAGGACGATGATGATGAGGGCATGGAACTGTCATAGATTGACATTCGGACGGGGAGTAGAGCCCGCCGCTGTTATCGCTGTCAGCGTCGTCGTCGGGATCTTGGGCATGATTGATTTATTGCCTGGGGGTCCAGGTTAACTCAGGTCCATTTTGGATCATGAAGACGGATGGGAAGTTCATGTCCGCCTTCCCGATAAGGGGGCACTTGAATCGCTGTGGTTTTATTTATTTCTTTTTCTTTTCCAAATCTTGTCACTTTTCCTTTCTCTTCTACACATTCCCCTTCTTTTCTACACACTACCCCTTTTTTTCATACAAAGCGTCAATTCGGAACCGGTTTTTTTTTCATTAGGGATATGTACGGAGGGCATGGCAAGGCGTTACGTGGCGGGATTGTCGGGTTTGTCGCTACGTAGTGTTTTTTTACAGATGAAAGAAGACGACAGATGTCACACCCCCTTTGGCTTGGGCTGCCCTGACTCTTCGGTTGTAAATGACCTGACTTGACGTACTGATACCTCCTGAGAGTGTTTGGACGTTCCATTCTCAGTGGATTGTGGTGGAGTCGATGAGCCCCTTGACCCATCGAGTCCACAACATGGAACCCGGAACCGGCTCCCGGAAACCATGGAAACCGCCGGAGAGTCGACGCCAAATGATGATGGTGCTCAAGTGTGGAAGAATGATCGATCCGCAAAAGAGGAGTGCAGCAAGGCCCGAATCATCTATATCGTTGCGCTAGTAAAGTATCAAACCTAAATGTGCAATGCGTTTTTCCCTCCCTCGCTTATCTTCCACATACGCCAGAAGAAAAAGAAAAGAAAATCACAGAAAACAGACGGGAGAACAACAGTGTTAGCCAAAAGCAACCCACCCTTAGCACCTTGGTATCCCCTTTCCCTCCCCTTATCCCACCATTTTAGTGTTTTGCAACCTTGCCAGGGCCTCTCTGAATCCGAATTTTGAAATCATAATCCACACAGTTTGTCATCGAAAGCACAGAAAGAAAACAAACAGACGACCACTTTCCCGCAGAACGATAGGGAAGACAGAGTGCACGCAGGTTTAAAACAGAGGAAACGGAAGACAACAGCAGCCCAACCAACGCAAACGAAAACTCAGCGAGAATTTTAGAGAAGTCAAACCCCCCTTTCCGAAACTGTGTATAAGTAGGGGGCGTTGTGGGGATCTCGAGAAGTAATTAGTGATTAACAAGCTGCAAACCGAAAGAAGGCGGACCCGATAAGGGTCACGGCCTTCCTCCGCGGTCGGTGCGCCAGGTGTTGTTCTTTTGTCGTTGCGGCGTCCGTTCGTTGTATCATCGTTCTCGTTATCGTTGACGAATCGTTTACCGCCTTGTTGAAACATTGTAACTTAACATCTTTCCATCATCATCTGTCTTCCATCCGTTTCCATACACAGCCTGCCCTGAGTCCCAACCTGGTGTCGTGCCCTGCTCTAAAAATGTATGCCGTGTCGTCATTCTTCCTCTAAATGCCCATTCATCCCTCCTCTAATAAGCTCGTCTCGCCTAAGGTTGTTGAAAGAGGCGGGAGAATAAAGCGCTGGCCGAATTCAAACGCAATATAATCCAGACACTTCGGGGAATGGAAAAAAATCCCGGTCGAGTTGCTGAATGCTCGACCGAGACGGAGTTGACCCGCTCTCGGGGCCCAATGACTAGGGAAGAAAAGAAGAAGAAAAAACCAGGACTCGGCCACGCCGAGATGTGTGCCCTGTCTCCACGTCCTCCAGGGGTATCAATCTTCACGCCTTCTATGTGGAGGGTATCTGGACGAATCGGTCCAGCCAACGCCGCTCGCGTATTGATGCAACAAACACACACTGACGTGTGGTCGACACAATGCTGGGCTATATGCAGCAAATCCGGACTGCGACTCGTAGCTAACGAAACAAAGTCGAGTCCAAGTTGGGACCACAAATAAATAAAATGGACATCGTTGGTGGGCTTCAAGAGGCGGCAAAACATCCGAGAACAACCGCGATAGCCATGTTAGAGCATCGCGTCTTCATTGATGTTGGGTAGTCCTTGTTGTTGTTGGAGAGCGAGGAAACCTGCAGGATTCTGCATCATCGATGACAGTATGGTTTGGTGGTGAGCTCTGACATCGGGGTCGCACATAGGAGAATGTTGTTTGTGCTGTGAACCGGATTAGCGCCCGTGATATGCACCTTTGTCAAAAATTCCATAAACTCACGTATTTGAGACCGTTCAAGTTCTTGTAGCGTTTGCCGCAGACTTCGCATTTGAAAGGCTTCTCCTTTTCCATTCCCAAGGTTCCCGGATAGGGGGCACTGGTCTCCGGGTTGACGATGGAGAACGTACCATCGCCGTTTTCGTGCAGTTGTTGGGTCGAATGGCCGTGAGTTTTGTGGTACCTGGAGCCATGGTTAGTACTTTTATAACGGCCATCCGCCTGACCGACCGTGGAGGGATACAAGTAACTTACTTCAATCCATTCTGGTTCTTGTAAGCCTTTTCGCAGCCAATGACGGGACAACGGAAAGGTTTATGCTCTTCAGCAGGGGGGATCATCATAGCGGTCATCTGCTGCAGGACGAGCGCTGGGTCGGTGCCGGCAGGGAACTGGCTGAGGTCGAGGTTCATGGCTTGCAATTGTTGTTGCAACTGTTGCTGAAGCTGCAGTTGTTGATCGAGAGCTCGTTGTTGGCTGCTCATTTGGGTGTTGGTCCCACCGGGACTGAAGAGGCGCTTAGCCGGATCGTCAATCGTGCCCAAGGCACCAAATGCCAGCCCCCCCAGCTGAGACGCGCCCATGTTCAAGTTCCCTAGGTTAAGCTTCATAGGCATCCCGGACATATCGTCGTCCTCCTCACCCTCCCCATCCTGGTCGAACTGTTGGCCGCGTTGCGGTACCCCTTGTTGTGTTGTCAAAGTGGGGGTGTTGACAGACGAAACGGTCGGATTGTTCTGGAACCCGAAACTAACGGCAGCCGGCGTCGGAGGCTGGGAAGTACGCAAAGCTTGGTGGGGAAGCCCAGAGCTATTCAGATGTAGTTGAGGCCGCTGCGATTGGCCAAACAACTCGCGGGTTGCTTGAATCGTGCGGGTATTGTCGTCCATATCCATCGGTCCAACTGCGTCGTCCATCTCCATGTCCCCGACCGCATCCATTTCGTCGGCCATGTGCGAGAGGGGGTTGACTTTTTGGGCGGACGCTCCCACTTGGTGTTGCTGCCGCATCATCTGCCCAATACCTCCAACGCCCATGCCCGTGGCGCCCTGCCGCTGCTGTTGCGGGAATCCGTGAGCAGCTTGGGAAGCCTGCTGTGGCCTGCCGACGGTCGGGGCGACGGACCCTGCGCGGCTCGTAGCGCGGGAATTGGCTTGATTCGTACCAAAGGCATCTCTTGCGACAGCTGGCGTATTCGTGGGATGGTGGTGTTCCTCATAGTGCTGCAGAAGATCGTGCAAGGTAGGCCACTTCTGGTCACAGCATGTGAAATCGCGCATGAAGCTAGCCTCCAACCTCGGGATGTACGAAGAAGATTGAAACGATGAAGACTGGTTGTTGATGTAGGGCGAGGTTCCTGTCATCATCATGCTACGGCAGGCCACATTAGCGTCATTTCCTGGTAGACAAAGGAGGCGCCCTATTCGCCGCGCATAATCTCCATGAATACACAAAAGAATCCCCGCCCCCGTAGTAACAGGGGCGGCGGCGGGACCGGCGAGCCCTTCGAGACATGAAAACCAAAGCGACTTTATGGTTTTGAACTAAGCGCAAAAGCAATGGGGGAAAAGACAAAGGATAAACTCACTCCTCCCTAATGAAACTGCCGACAGAAATACCTCCCCAACTCATACCGCCCATCAAGCTACCCGCCAGGCTTTCGCGACGTACACGGTTTGCATGTTCACGGTTCGGGTTGGCCATGGAAATGGGTTTCGCACCAGCGCTCACGAATGAGTCCTGGCGGGTCCGGCTCGAGGCCGAACCAAAATCTGGACCGGTTGTCATGTTGGCGGGTCCGGTGCCAATATCGATGTTGTGATCTCGGTCGCTAACGTCGTTGTCGAGATAAACAGCTTTTGCGCCGTTAGTGGTGCGACCAGTTGTGCGAGGATGTTCAACGTAGTCGTCACCGACGTCAGCGCGAGCGGGAGCGCTCGTTAAAGACTTCCGGCCGATGCGCCCAAAAGTAATCGAATGCGGGCGGGTATACCCTGGAATGCCGAGAAAGCCGGAGACGGTCGAAGAAGGCGTGGCCGTCTGGGGTGTCGATGACGGCGACCGCGGCGAGTGGTTGAGAGGGGAAGGCGAATCGCTGTTCGCAGGCGATGTGTGGTTACAGCCCAGGTTCTTATTGGGATGGGACCTAGTGGGCTCCACTAACTCGGGGCTCGCTATCGAGCAAAACCACTGGGACCAGGGCAGCATGGCGACGAGTCAATGTGGGTAACTCGGCGCTGCCTGGCCTCGGGTGAAGACAACGCTACCGGGGTCGGGTACCGACCCAAACGACCTAATTGGGGCGAATTCGCCGCTTCCAGGGGCGTTAGAATCGATGTTAGGTAACAGGGTATTCCGGACAGATGGGGCCGAGATGTCCGGGAATGGACAAAGACGATGGAAGCACGAAATTAGGACTGTTGACAAGCACAAAAGGCTGACGAAAGGTAGGTAACTATCAATAATGGGTAAAATAATAAGAGTGTTACTGTACGGAATATAGAAGCTTCTGTCAAGGCGACAATAGGCCCCTCCCATTGCCTTTCTCACAGAATCTGCCCCTGGATAAGTTGAGCTTGTTGCGGGGGCTGGAGAAGCCTCCGTTTAGGTGTTTCGGTCCCTACACGGCACAGAGGCACCAAATCGGGAAGGGGCGAAGGGACAAAAACGAGGTGCTCGATCAGCCAAATTGGAAAGTTCGACCAGGGGTCCTTTCATCGGCTTGTAGTGTTCGTGAAGATGGGTGGGTTTTCGACTGAGGGAATGACCACACTACTGTGTAGTTAGTAATTTACCCATACGCAGTGGACACAAAAGGGGACCGCTGACTTTTGAGGCAGAGCCGGATGGATCTCTTGCGTTTGGAGCAAGGGGCTGGTGTTTACTGGTGCATGAGTGAGAGCCCGAAACGATGTCTTCTGTTTGAGGTATGTATATAGGTACCGGGCCGAGTGAACTCGAGCAAGTCGAGCAAACACCCATTTATAACACTGGACATCCCACACAGAGGTGTCTAGGCGTAGGCACTTACGTACCTACTGTGCCCTGTCACGCCCATGCCTTTGCGTTTGTTCTCGAAATCATCAAGGCACACGACTTGTGGGGCAAGTGGGCGACCAGAGAGGTGAGATCCACATGGCGAACCGGAGAACTGGGAATGAAGGAAGGCCACTCAAAAAAGCGGCAGACCAAGCCCCTGAGAACTTACTTTTCTACGAAAGTGAAAAAAAGACCAAAAAGAATAAATCAAAAAAGCGAAAGAAGGCAAAAAAGAATAAATCAAAGAAGTCAAAGAAAACGAAAAAGAGCAAATCAATCAAAATCTGTTAGGATTTGATCGAATGTTAATAGATTGGACTTGAGGTCGGTTTTAGTCTGCCGCTTTTAGTCTGCCGCTTTTTTTTGGCCACCCAATGTATCCAGATTAATTCACAACTCATGGGCTCGTCAACTTTCCTTTCACACACAGAAACACACAGGCCGCCTTGTTGCTCCCTTTTCGCCCCTGGATCCAAGCAGCGGGAGGTGCAGGACGTTTTTGGACAAAGCCGCCGCCCTTGGCGCTCCGACAGAGGGCATGGCCGACTCGCCCGAGCCCGGACTGCCGGGTTCATCTGACCCCAGAAGCACATGCATGAAGCTCGCAGGAACGGGGAGACGTCAGTAGTGTAAGCAGAACGTAACGACTAACATCCGTCTACCCGATGACCGCTTGCGTAAATCTTGCGTCGACACCTTGTAGCTGGGTGAGACATGTCAAGATCACGATTGCGTTGGCTACCTTACACAGTATGTGTTCAGCTCAAGGCCTGCTGTCCGTTGGAGGGGCAAGAGGGGTTTGGGGCCTCCGAATAATTCATGCATGTGGGGATAGATTATATCATGTTCCTGCCCGAACCCACAGGACGACTACTGCCTGGCACCTCGCAATCGACAGGGCTAACGTCCAAAACAATTAAGACTACCTAGGCAGGCAGGTACTTACCATATAGTTAATTTAGTAGTGTCCTAGCAACGTGCATTCAAGATCTAGTAAATAAAGAAGTACAATCCGGCACCCGATGCTAAGTGGGCAAAGGAGGTATTATTACCTCACCTGGCTGCGGCGGGAGTCTCGGCTTGCGGCTCGTGACACTAATTAATGGGTCTTTCGTCGCATCTTCGGTTAGAAGTGAACTCCCAAAGGTTTCTTGTTGAACTAAAGCCAACCAACTGAGTGAATCATAATCTCAATTACCTTTCACCCCACTGCACCTAGCTGTTATCCCTAAGCTACCGGCCGTGTCCCACAACAAGTGGTCTTCTGTATTAATCACCCTAAGGACCTAAATTGGACCACAAATTTTTTCCGAAGATTGTTTGCAGCTCACCCAAAACATTTCGAGCAACAGCCGGACCGGTTGCAGGGTTTCGGTCGCATCACTCCGTTCCAGCTACTATCGCGATTTGCAACCGCAGCCTCCTCTCAGGAGGCTTACACCTACGACGCCGAACCCCTCATTCCGGCCTATCACCATGGCTTTCAACAGCTCTTCGCCGTACCCAGAGGGGGTCATTTCTTTCCTCGATACAGACCTGTACAAGCTGACAATGCAATGCGCTGTTTTCAAATACTACAAGAACGTGCCAGTCACCTATGCTTTCACCAACCGGACACCGGAAAAGAAGCTATCACGCACAGCCTTTCGATGGCTAGAAGATCAAGTTCAAAAGCTCGGCAACATTTCTCTTTCTACCGAGGAGCTTCATTTCCTAGAGCAACATTGCCACTACTTGAATCCTGCCTACCTGGACTTTCTCTCCGAATTGCGCCTGCGTCCTAGGGACCAGGTCGTGCTTAAATTTCATCCGGTGGGGGAAGACACTGGGGCCGAGACCGAGCTTGGCGACCTTGACATCCAAGTCAGCGGCACCTGGGCCGAGACTATACTTTACGAGATCCCCCTTCTCGCTCTGACCTCTGAGGCCTATTTCAAGTTCATGGATCCCGACTGGACGTACGAGGGCCAGGAACAGCTGGCCTTCGACAAGGGCATGCGTCTTCTTGAGGCCGGCTGTGTCTTTTCGGAGTTTGGGACCCGTCGGAGGCGCGATTACCACACTCAGGCGTTGGTGTTTAGGGGGCTCACCAAGGCGAGCAAGGAAGCTGAGAAACGCGGCCTATCTGGAAAGTTGTCGGGGACTAGCAACGTCCACTTAGCCATGCGGTTCAACATCCCCCCAGTTGGGACTGTCGCCCATGAGTGGTTCATGGGCACCGCCGCGATCGTTGGCGACTATCGCAAGGCAACCGAGGAAGCCTTGTGTCATTGGGTTGGGTGTTTCGGAGAAGGCGTTCTCGGGATCGCTCTCACCGACACCTTTGGTACCCCCGAGTTCTTGTCAGCCTTCAACCAACCGGTCAGATACCTCGAGCCGCCCTCCCCGGTCACTGCGAGGAAGCCCAGCGTTGCCGACTCGTTCATCTCAACGAATTTATTAGCGGCATCGAAGGACAAGGCTAACAAGACGTATGCCGAGGTTTTCACCGGCGTCAGGCAGGACTCGGGTGACCCAAAAAGTTTCGTCGGGCTCATCCGCAAGTTCTACGACGAACAGGGTATTCACGACAAAAAGGTCATCGTTTTCTCCGATTCCCTAAACATTGACCGTTGCTTGGAGTACAAGCAGGTCTCCGAAGAGGCAGGCTTCCAGCCGACCTTTGGTGTCGGCACTTTCTTGACGAACGACTTTACCAACACCAAGACTGGCAAGAAGTCGACACCTTTGAACATTGTCATCAAGCTTAGCTCTGCTGCGGGGAACCCGGCTATCAAGATCAGGTAAGCCCCCTTTTGGGTACTCTTATGGTTCGTTCTGGGGACCCAACTCACAAATGACGGCAGTGACAACGCCGGCAAAAACACGGGCGACAAGGCTACCGTTGACAAGGTCAAACGCGAGCTGGGGTATGTCGAAAAGGCATGGGAAGGCGGTGATGAGACGGCAAGATGGGGACGTGATGAAGATTCTAAAAAGCTTTAATTGATTGGATTAGAAGGCTATATTTGCTATGAGGGGCTGATGGAGGCCGATCTGATTTCTCCGTTCTCACGGACGAGACTTTGTCATATCCAGCATTAGAGGATAGGATCCTTGTTGCGTTCAACTTGGGAGGCTTGAGGCGGTCATGTTATTTGAATTGCATTCTGTAGCATTTTTCTAGACAAGGCTTGTCCAGTAGGTCCCTATACTTACCCCTCTGGAGACAAATGCAAGAAGTTCACTGTGTGGCTCAACACTCAGTTGTAGCAGAGTGTTTCTCTGGTTCCGACGTCTCAAAAGAGTCATCACTTGCCAAACCGCATGGTTCCGACTCACTTAAGCCCATCGGATCATTGAACCGAGTTTCGCCGATGATTCTTGTTTTCGTTATTAACCTCACTCAAGGCTGTCCCTTATAAACCAGTTGACTCATGTCATCAGTGGCGTTAGTTGGCCGGAAGTCGGAGCATCCCGGCTGAAACGGCGGCGGGAAGAGGAAACCCGATGTGTTTTCGCGAACGCCGAGAAAACAGGGGACTTGGCCTGTGCACATTGCATCTCGGAGAAGGCTCGGAATCCAAATCGAGGGCGTTTTTACGTCACGTCAGGGACTCCTCGGAGAACCGGACTTCCTCAGTCTAAGGCACCATACTTCATAATGTGATGCGAGCCCTGTTCCTAAATATCAGAAAACCGTTTTTTTATCCTCAGAAAAAGGCAACACAGTCTATATTTTACAAGTCCCTCCTGGAAAAAAAGGGTCTTTCATCTCTACTCTCTTCGGCATCGTCCGATTTCAGGCTCCACCACAAGAAAACGCCCCATTTTTCTCGTTCTCGAACGTCAACGGTCAACCCCGCCAATCAATTTCCACTCTTCGTAATCGCCGCTCAACACACATCATAAAAACGAGAAAATCACGAGGCAATTGATTACCGTTATTAAGCTTTTCTTGCTAATAAACAATCGCTTATACACGTTACACCTTTCCCAATCAACACTCAACACACCAACACGATGAAAGTAATCAGCAAAGAAGTTGAGCAGGAACACTATGGTCGTGTGATCCGCGGTGGTCTTCTCGGCGGCAGCGTCGGACTAGCACTCGGCGTGGCCGGCGTGGTAGGCGGCGCGCGTCGCTTCCCCGTCATCCGGCAGTTAACGCTGCCCTTCAAGAGCTTCCTCATCACTTCCGCGGGCACATTCGGCGCCATCGTCGTGGCGGAACGGTACAGCGTGCAGTACCACCGATCGCAAGACGCCATGAACAACTACCTGGAGGAGACGCACCGGCAGGCGGAGGAGGACCGGCGGCGGAGCAAGACAGAGTGGCAGCGGTTCATGGACTGGGGCCGCGAGAACCGCTACACCATCGTCGGCGTCAGCTGGATTGCCGCCATGGGTATCGCCCTCGGCATGGTCAGCCGCAACAAGTACATGAACAAGGCCCAGAAATTGATCCACGCGCGTATGTATGCGCAGGCGCTCACGCTCGGGGTTCTGATCGCTACCGCCGCGTTTGAGACGGCTGACGCCAAATCCGGCAAGGGCCGGTGGGAGACGGTCCTGGTGGTCGACCCCAACGACCCGACGCATCAGCACTTGATTGAGAAGAAGGTGCACAAGGAGGAGTACGAGGGCCAGGATCTGTGGAAGGGTAAGTGATTTTCTCCCTTTTTCACACTCTCAAAGCGGACTTGACTTGCTAACGAGGGTTGGTTGCAGAGATGGTTGCCGCCGAAGAGAAGCGGATTGGGGACCGGAAGGAGGCCGCAGAGGCAAAGGCCGAGAAGAAGACCAAGGCCGAAGCAGTATAAAATGGGCTCTCACTGGAGTGTCCGTGATCCCGAGAGGGCGTCACGACAACTGGCGCCCGATGTGCCAATAATCCCAACTCTTTTCTTTTTCATCAAGCGGCGTTCAGGTTCATTTACTAGCAGGCAAATATGGTCTTTCGGTAGACTAGGCGATTCTGGCGTTTCTCAGGGACATACGGGTTAAGGTATTGGATTGGAGAACGGATTGACCGAAGAGTTAGAGTATGCGAGTAAAAGCATGAGACTTGGAAGGACATCAGAGAGTTGGCAGACGTTTATGTGTAACATTTGTTTATAAGCCTCCCCAAATCGTTAATCGTGAATCGCTTGCAGATATGTATAGAAATGGTCGCCCCTCGCTTATCTCCAAAAGTTTGGCAGATTAGAACCCGACGCCACGCCATAACAGGACCAACAAGTGCCTGGCTCCATCGACTAGGAAATGAACAACATTCTCAAATACATGATATCTTTTGAAGAAGAAGAAGAAAAATAACCAAAAAAAATGTTTGCGTGTGCCTATGTTTGGCTCATGAAATCAAGAAGAAAACTGCTGGTGTGAAGCAGGCAAGGCAAAACAAAGCAAGGCGAAGCCTGAGTTGACTAAACCTCGATCGTGAAGTGGCTGATCTGCGAGTAATAGGCGTGTACCGCCAACTCGAGCGTCCACACATCGCCAAACACCTCGCTCCCATCAAACCCGCCAATCATAAGCAGTCGACTGTCGTGTAGAACGGTGCCGTGGTAGCCCCTCCCACTTGGCGGAAGGCCATAGACACGGCGGTGGTCCCAAGCCATGGTGACGAGGTTTAACAGCAGCACGTCGTTGGAGTACTCGTTGCCATCGTGCCCCCCAATGACGAAGAGGTAGGAGCCGACAATCGTGGCCGTGTGAGACAGACGCCGGTACGTAATGGGAATCTTGACAATCGTCCAAACGTGTGACTCGACGTCGTAGACCCACACGTCGTTGAAGCACTCGCCGCCGTCAGAACCGCCGTAGATGATCAGCTTACTGCCAACCATGTTGGCCGTGTGGTAGCCCCGCGCTTTGGGGCGGTGGTCACGCCCGGAAGAGGCGCCTGCGACGGGTGACTTGCCGTCAAGTGACGCGGACGGGCCCGAAATGAGTTTCCACGACATTTTGGTAGTGTCGCTGACATCCAACCGCCAGATATCGTTGAGCGCACGTACGCCGTCCCCGCCACCGAATACGTAGATGCCATTCTTGTACAGGCACGCCGTGTGCGCCCGCCGCTTGGACGGTATTTTGTCGCCCACAATGCGTGGCTTGGTCCAGCGGAAATTGACCGTGTCGAGCACATAAACATCGTTGTAATACGCCGGCCCGTCGCCGCCCCCAAAAATGACGAGCTTTTTCCCCACGGCGGTGCACGTCATGGCGCGCAGCGGCACGGGCACCTCACCGACGACGTGCGGCCGCGACCAGTAGAAGGCGTCGGCGTCCAGCACGTACAGCTCGTTAAAACACGCGCGGGAGTCGCACCCACCAAACACGAACACATTGCCGCCAACGAGCGTTGTGGTGTGCGCCCGCAGCGCTGTGTGCGGCGCCCCTGACGTCGGGGCCCGGCTCCAATACATGCCCGACGACGGCGCCACCGGCACATCAGCGGCTGTCTGGGCGTCGGCCAGCGGCGGGAATAGTGTGTGTACCTCGGCGCCCTTGGCTGGCGCACCCCGACCCGTGCCCATGCGGGTTATGGTTCCGGGGGCAGTGCTTGAGCCTGCGCCTACGCCTGAGCCTGAGTCTGATCCGCCGGGGCGACTGGCAATAGCCGACGTCGAACGCAGCGCGGGGGGGCGCCGCGGGGGTTCCTTGTTGCTGCTGCCATTGCTACCAGCGGAGAGGTTCTGTCTTTCTCTCCCCGAGGACGTTCCAGCAGCCAAGGCATCATCGTCTTCGGCGATTATAGGCGGCCGTATGATAGTGGGTGTCGATGTCTTGTTGGTAGAGAGTGAGGTGAGCGAGGCGGTTGAGAAGGTCGCGGCGGACAGAGAGGACGACGATTGCGAGCGCTGGCGAATCGAAAGGTCGGTGGGCCGGCTGCGTCTGTCTTGGTTCTTGGAGGTAGAGGAGAGATGGCCGGGGGTATGCGATCGCGGTATCGGCGGGGCTCGGTCGGGGACGTCCTCGGCATCATCGTCGAGCATTGCGGGCGGGGAGCGCGGGTCTGCAGATGGCACGGGGGCTATCCTTTGCGACCGCATAATGTTCATGTCTTGCGGTAAGTGTGGTTGCCGCTCCCGCCCAGCTGCTCTGGCCT
This sequence comes from Dichotomopilus funicola, assembly GCF_033296635.1. Classification (NCBI taxonomy): domain Eukaryota; kingdom Fungi; phylum Ascomycota; class Sordariomycetes; order Sordariales; family Chaetomiaceae; genus Dichotomopilus; species Dichotomopilus funicola. Next base: position 564,264 of record NW_026944023.1, read on the forward strand.
GGTCAGCCATTGTTGGGTCGAATGGTCATATCCCGGACATCGACACGGCGACAAGGTGGTAAGGCTAGACGTGATGTCAAGTCGTAGTTCGCACTTTGCAGTCTCCTGTTTATTTGTCTTCTTGGTAGTGTGGGATCGGACGGGTTGGTGTTGGTTCTGCCAAAACGTGTAGCTGGAAGGCAAAAACACAAAAACAAACTAAAAAAGAGCGTTCAATGGACCCCAAGAGACGCCGCTTGTCTCGTATAAGAGGGTAATGCTCTCGTTCGGTGGGAAACGTTGATCACCTCGAGGAGATCTGTTTGTTCCAAGGTGAAATTGAAAGTAACCTGGCTGGGTGGATTCAAAATGTCATGGTCGCTGCGGCTCGCCCTGGATGGCGCTGTTGCTTTCGTGCTCCCCGCAACTCCCACCCCTGTAAGTCCCCTCAAACTCGGGCACTCCAGTATCCACAGCACAATTGCCAGCTCAGGTCGCCCCATCGGCTCAGCGGATAGAGGGAGTTCTCATAGCCCGTATTCCATACCCGCAGGCACGGGCTGTGGGAAATCCGACTCAACAGCCGGATTAGGTGGCTAGGCCTGGAGAGGTAGGTAACTACTTAGTTATACCACAAGGCGTTGGTGCAAGTGGCTTTCGGTGATGCCCATGGCCTGGGTTGTTCAGGTTATGGATGTCCTGAGATTGAAAGGATGCCCCTGTCTTTTTGGACGGAGGTTTACACTAGTTGTCTGGCACAACAAGATTTGACTTCATAATGAACAATACTATGTAAGTGTCAAAGAGAATAACACAGTAAAAGGCCCGATATAACCCCGCATCTTTATCAGAATATTTTGCTTTTTACTTTAAGCTGCCCAAGCCCGGTTTCATCGTAAGACTTCTTCTCTACAATCGGAAGGGTTCCAGAACATCCACGGCCCGTGCCCCACTAACTCGACCCTGATGTGGGGCCCTAGCACTGTACGGATCTGTAACTTACGGTTAACGTAGCAGGAAAGAACCTGGAAACACAACGTCGATAAAAAAACAGAGGGCCTCAAAAGGCTTGTAACTACAGGAAACGAAACGGTTCTACTTTACCTTGGTCGTTTACCTTTGGAACCAGTGGTCAAACGTCAAATTTTCTCACCTTGAGGACGAAAATTTTAAGCCAGCGACTATGGACTCACAAGAAACAACAAAGCGACCCCAGGCAGAAGCCCTTAGCGACTCGGTTGACCCTGGCGGTGCTTCAATTGATGAGCCAGTGGCCAAGAAAATTAAAATCGATGCATCTGAAGATGCCACTCATGCCGCGCCAAGACCTAGAGTCAAAGGTGTAGCCCCAATCAAGGCAGAGTAAGACCGACATCACGAGGGTTTTTCTACATGTGTTAGAATTACTCACAATCTCTTTTAGATACCTAGTTTTGGCACCTGGTCAGACGGAGAAGGCCGCCGCTGAGGCCGAACCCGTTGACGACGATGCCGCCGAGGGACGCGGTGCTCACGATACCGAGGAGACGCCACAGAACGGCCAAAGTAGTAACGGGAGGCGGAAGAAACAAAAGGGCCAAAACAAAGAACGGGAGTTTGGGACTTTCTCAGACCCCCAGCGTCTCTGTAACTCGGCCGCGTGGACCCCCGAATTCTCCCCTCGCCCTTGCCGCCGCGGGGACCGCTGCAATGCCCTCCACGACCTCCGCAAGTACCTGAAGGAGGGACGTCGCGCTGATCTCACGACCTTTGACGGCAAATGCCCGGTATGGGAGAAGTACGGCATGTGTCCGTCGGGCTGGCGCTGTCTGTTTGTCCGGAGCCATATGGAAGAAATTAAGCGCGACGATGGCCGGCTGGAGTTGGTTCTGATGGAGGATGCTAGCAAGCAGCCGCAGGCGGATGGCGAGGATGAAGAAGAGACGGGCGAGGTCAAGCCGGGGGTGGTCAACCTGGTGGCGACCAGCGTCAAATTTGACTTATCCAAGAAGAAAATACCTATGGAGAAATCGGACCAATACCTGAACTGGCTGGCCAAGGACACGGAGAAGTACACCAAACACTACCATGCGGGCAAGGAACAAAAAGACGAAACCAACGACTATAGGGCCCAATACGTGGAGCCGCCGTTCAAGCCATCCGAGAAGAGGAGGCTCTATTTCGGTCGAGAAACCCCCGTCCTAGCGCCGCTCACGACACAGGGGAACCTCCCCTTCCGCCGCCTTTGTGTAGAGCTCGGCTGTCAAGCCACCTACTCGGAGATGGCTTTGGGCCTCCCGCTCTTGCAGGGGCAAAAGGCAGACTGGACGCTGATGAGGGCCCACGAAAGCGAGACGACACCACCTGCTTTCAACACGGACGGGCCCATCGTGGAAGGCTACGATAATTCTAGAGATCTCAAATTCGGGGCCCAGATTGCCGCCAATGTCCCGTGGGTTGCCATCAAATCCACCGAGGCTTTGACCCGGTTTCTCCCCCATCTCCGCCTCGTCGACCTCAATTGCGGCTGCCCGGTGGACATGGTGTACAAATCCGGCGCGGGCTCGGCGCTCCTCGATGCGCAGTCGAAGTTAGAGAGGATGATCAGAGGCATGAATGCCGTGTCGGGTGAGGTGCCCGTCACGGCCAAGATTAGGATGGGCGTGAGGGATGACAGGCTCACGGCCCATAAACTTGTCGAGCGCCTGGCTCTGGGAAGTGAAGATATGCGTGACGTGGTCGGCGCGCCCGGTTGTGCAGCCGTCACTCTACATGGCCGCACTAGACAGCAGCGGTACACGAAGGCCGCCGATTGGGGCTACATTGCGGAGTGCGCGGCGTTGATCAAGCAGCACAACGAGACAGCCGCCAGCCTAATCGACACGATCCGCGAAGCAGACGAACGCACACTACCCAACGGAGGCAAAATGTACTTCCTTGGCAACGGTGACTGTTACTCCCACGTCGACTACTTCAACCACGTGGACAACGCCAAGGTGGACAGCGTTATGATCGGTCGAGGAGCACTCGTCAAGCCGTGGATCTTCGAAGAGATTGAGAAGGGCCAGTATCTCGACAAGACCGGCGCGGAGCGGCTGACATACGTCGAGAAATTTGTCCGCTACGGCATGGAGGCCTGGGGCTCGGACGAGCTAGGCCTCAACTACACGCGCCGATTTCTCCTTGAGTTCCTGAGCTTCTTCAACCGCTACGTGCCGATCGGGCTGCTGGAGTACCTCCCGCCCAACCTGAACGAGCGACCGCCTGCGTACCGTGGTCGCGACGATCTTGAGACGCTGTTTGCGAGTAAGAATTACAAGGATTGGCTCAAGATCAGGTAAAGGCTCCCGTATCGCCAAATGAGAACCCTTTAGCTAACCAATTATGTATAGCGAGATGTTCTTAGGCCCGGCGCCGCCTGGCTTCAAGTTCCAGCCCAAGCATAAGTCGAATAGCTATGAAATTGAGGCTGAGGGATAAAGGGCCAGGGGGGTGGGTAACCGGTAGCGTGCTTTGTCTAAGAGGTGGACAAAGAAGTGATTGCATTCTTTAGGGTGCTAATACATATCCAACGACGCCATCTCGGGCCAAGAGGGGATGTAATATCTTTCGGGCTTGCCATTGACTACCGGGGAAGATGTGTAAGATATTTGCTGTCGACTTCTTGACGGCACCGCTAGGGAGACTGAATTGTAGGTGTATACCAGTAGGTAGGCTTAAGGTACTTGGCGATAAACAATCCCAAAATCTTTGAACGAAAGATCCCTTTTGTTACAGAGGGTAGTCGAGGGACCGCATTGTGTACGGCAGATTTGGTTGCACTAACAGAAGGAAGGGGTAGTGGGTGTGACTTCTAGCTCTGCAGTTAGATTAGGTAGGAAGGAACTCCTTGAAGGATTAACTGTGAAACAATTAGGTATTCCTTGTTTAGACCATTTGTCCCATAGTCATCATCGGCAAAAACATTATCTGGTAGGCACTGTTGCAATTAATGTGTTGTTGTCACAAGATGTTCCACCAGACATTGCTGACGATTGTACACCTAAATAGCCCGTCCGTTGAGGTCAATTATTCAGGCAAATCCCTGTAATGTTTCCAGTTTGATCAATTAGGAATGCTATAGTTTGCTGTCGTGGTGTTTCAAACTTGGCTACTTTGCCTCAAAGCTCAAGATCCTTTGCCAAGACAGCGGAAACCTCCCACATTCGAAATCACGACGTCTCGCTTCTTTGAGTGGGAGAATTCTACAAACAATACTAATAATTTTCAAGGTTCCATTTTATCCGGACGGAACTAAGCCACCTAAAATTCAAAGCTATCATATATTTTTGGCCAGGGCTGCTTTGTTTGCATCTTTGCCACCTGGTAGCCGCTCTTGCCACCTGCGAATCTCCCCATGGGGTAACAAAACGAACCCTTGCCAACACCAACGTCATCTTGGAGGACCAACAACCCCCAACATCCCCAACATCCACTCCAATTTCACCAGGAAACTCACAACAGCACAAACAAAACGCTTCCCGAGAATTCCGCGATTATGGCTACCGTACTTCCCAAATCGGGCAACCCGCTGTAAGCATCTCCTCTAATTGTCTGAGCTCTCATAATTTCTAGTGCTTTTGTTGGGTTTGAAGGTCAACAGCGGGAATGCGGTTCAAGGCGGCGGTCTGAGGCCCCGCGAGTGTTCATTTCAAGATTTCCATTTTTCCATGTCTTCGCACCCTAGGGATTCTAAACTAACGGAATGCCTCTTGAAACAGCGTTTTCTTCGACATCACCCTTGGTGGTATGGACCGATTCGCCTGGATCTCGGAACGAAAAGGTTAAACGTGCTCACTGTCTTTTCCCATAGGTGAACCCCTCGGGCGCATCACTTTTGAGCTCTTCAACGATGTAGTGCCCAAGACGGCCGAAAACTTCCGTCAATTCTGCACCGGCGAGACCACGAATGCCCTTGGACAACCCCAAGGATACAAGGGCTCCAAGTTCCACCGCATCGTACGTCAGCTCGCCTGGATTCGATCCTGGCTACGTATTATCAATCGTTAGACTAAAGGTCAGCGCTGGCAACATCGACTAACCGACTTTCTAGATTCCGAGCTTCATGTGCCAAGGTGGTGACTTCCTTAACGGCGACGGCACTGGCTCGACCTGCATCTATAAAACCACAAAGTTTGCCGACGAGAACTTCACCCTAAAGCACGACCAGCCGGGGCTGCTTTCCATGGCTGTGAGACTGATCTGCTCCCCATTCCCTCCCATTCTCTTTTTTTTTGTTAAATTTATGAACCTGAGAGCCCTCAAACTAACCTCAACCCTGCGCTCTCACCCTCTCAGAACGCCGGTCCCAACACCAACGGCTCCCAGTTCTTCATCACGACCGTTCCCACCCCCTTCCTAGACGGCAAGCACGTCGTCTTTGGCAAGGTGGTGGACGGCATGGACATCGTCAAGAAGATGGAGAACACCAAGACGGGTTACCGCGGCAGGGATGTGCCGAACCTAGATGTGGTCGTTGCCGAGTGCGGGGAGATGTAGGGAGGCAAGGTGGCAAGGAACGTGGCCTTTCTGCGGCGTGTCACGGGAGACAGCCGACCGGGTTAAGAGTGAAGGTGGCTGGCTGAGGTGACCGGGTCGTCGGGTATTCGGGGAACTAGCTGAGGAACTGATGGACACGGTACATCACACGGTGGGCTCGCTCGGACAACCCGGGAGGGAAACCTTAATCAAGCGATGGACGTGAGATTACACCGGAAGGGGGCCCGCAGATTTGCCGCTCGAATGGAATGTTTGTCCCACGTGCATGGTGCATCACCAAGGCGGGCTGGCAAGCTGGATCGCGGATACTTGCTCGTTCGGGATCTGCGTGGTTTATCTAGCACGGCGTTTTATGGACCGAGGCCGGCTTTCTACGTGGTCCCGTTCGTTCCCTTATCCATTTTCTAGGCACAAAACGTGATCATTGCTCATCCGTCTAAAAGTCTATGGCAATATATTACAAGAGGCGTCGACCCTGAGTAACAACCCCGCCGTCAGCGTCCCACTGCCTTGACAAGCAGGGACAAGGACGTTGACAACCAAGTTGTATGCCAGCAGGGTCACAGAAAAGGGCGGATTACCAGATCCACTCAAACAGAATATCAAAAGGGCAAAAACGAACTTGGAAAAAGAAGAAGAGCAACAAATTGGAAGAAAGAGGAAAAACAGGAGTTGAACAAGAGCGAGTGAAGAAAGAAAAAACGAAGGAGGAATTTGGGTATCGCCGCCGTATACCTTGGAAACCCCATCTACCAGCCCAACACCGTGCCCGTTAAAAAGCAAAAAAGCATGCCGCCGTCCCATGCACCAGACCAGCCAGCCCTAGACCACACTTCCAACCAGAGAATGAATGTAAACGTTGTCATTGTCATCATCATCGTCATCTATTTCGTACATTGATCGTTGTAATCACGATCCGTCGGCACTAGAAAAGGAACCGGTGTTAGCGAGTGGTGAACTGACAATCTGACACATAGTGTATGTAAACTTACTCACAATAGCCCACCCACCCAAACCACAAACTTGAAAACATCACTTCTTTAGAATTGATGCACATGGCGCCTAGCACGAAGCGCCCTAACCAGCTTCGGCGGGGCAGTCTTGGTAGCCTCAGCCGCACCGCGGGTGACGGTCATAGTCGTCATACCCTCAGGAATCGTTGAAGTCACCGTGACCACCACATCGCCGCTATCATCACCAGCCGAGGCATTGCCACCGGCCCCGCCCGGCCCAGGCGTCGGCATGGGGATCTTGCCGCCGCCCGGGAAGTTCTGGGCATCGAGGATGGACTGCGCCAGGGGGAACTGCAGGTTTTTCTGGCCGATGAGGTTGGCGAAGGGGATGTGCTTGGTGTCGGCGGTCGCGGCGGCGACGCCAAAGCCGGCCTGGGGAACCTTGACGAGGAAAGGCTCGGCCATCTGGGAGGCGATGCCGCGGGACTCGGCGGGGGCGTCGACGGCGAAGTTGGCGTTGGTTTCGACCTTGGAGGTTTTGCAGGTTGGGCCCTTGGTGTCGCCGAGGCTCTCGTCGCAGGGGTCGACGATTTTGTAGTCTACGACACCGGTGTAAAGCTGGACGCTGGCGACTGCGTCGGACTTGTAATCAGCGGGGGGCACTGCCACGCCGACTTCCTTCATCAGGGGCCAGTCCCAGACCCAGATGACGGTGTAGACCTTGCCGACGGGGGCATCCTGAGGGATCATGACGTCGTTTTGGCAGAGGAGAATTTGAGGCGTGCTGAATTTCTTGGTGCGGTAGGCGACAATACCTTCCAAGTCGCCGTCGCTGGGGGGAGCCTCGTGGCATTGGCCATCATCGTAGTTCCTGGTCGCGAGCAGCTTCCCCTTTCCGTTCCCGCCCTTCCCGTCGGAAGTCCACTTGAGGTGAACATCCATGAGATTCACGTTGGAGAGGTCGTTTTCGGTGGTTCCGTAGAGGTAAACGGTACCGCGGTTAATGGGGCGCCCCGGGTCGGTCTTATCGGGCCGGCTGACATGGCCGTTTTCGCGGTACTTGATTGCGACAAAATCGCCGGGAGCGACTGAGAGCATCGGGTTCTCAGTGGTGTAGCTTGCGTCTGTGAGCTTGGCCTGAGGGTCCCTCACAATCTTGTCGTTGGGAGAGAGGGCCTGGCCGTTGGGTGGAAGTATGTAACTGTCCGAGGGGTGGTTCCTCTCCGTGCCGGGCTTCCCAACCTCTTTGCCATCGGGCGCTAGACGGACGGTGGACTCGGGCCACGAATGGGCGATTGCTGTTCCGGCGAGGGCGGCCAATAGCCACCCCGCAACAGTTCGGTCGGGGAATACTTTCATGGTGGTTGTTGTTGACTGTTTGGGTCGGGATTTTGTGATGAAGAGAGCTGAGGTTGAACTTGACGAAGTCGGTAGTCCTGCTGTGTCAGAAGGGGGGAGTGTTTTGTAGGTTATCGGTTTTGTTATTGTTGTTTCGTGGTTTGTTGATCTGTAGAAAAATTCGTGCGGGAATGAGAACGATTTCTCAGAGAAGGAAGAAAGCCGCCGAGGGAGGGCGGCCGGCGTTGATATTGTTGGTGCCTGCACGAACAATACCGAGCGGGACAACGAGGGTGTGTTGAATCGATACGAGTCGAGGGGTGACTTGTTCTTGCGGTATTGTTCGAAGTGTTGTGTTGTGAATGGCGGGTCAAGAACAAAAGGCGGCCAAACAAAGCGTTGTTGTTGATGAACAGGTTGCCTCGGTGAACAAGGAAGGACCGGGTCAAGGACAGCAACCCGGTTCGTAAAACACAACAAATGTTGCCAGCGTACTTGAAATGCCGGTGGTTGTTGTTGCCTTGCAGACGTTTGGTGCCTGGGGCGTCCGTTTCTCGCGAGACTGAAGAAACTGGCGTTCCTGACTGAGGTAGGTGGGAGAAACGGAATGGAGATGGGAGTCTGTCTGGAAGAAGATCAAGTCGCCAAGACGGCGGCGACAGCGGTAGATATTCACTCAAAGGATACCGCGTACAAGGCCCGGGACGGGATAGATTCCAAGAGGAGCCGGCCGCGAGAATAGGACGTGGAGGACTGAAACTTTGGAGACCGGTCCGGACCACACGATCTGTTTCCCACAATGCCGGGTCGCGGGGCGGTCACGGGAAGAGGACGATCAACTCATCTGATGAGGTGAAGGGAACAGACAAGAATGTACAAGAGCGGACGAAAGCAAAAGAGGACTCGCAGGATCGGCCACGCACCGGGCGAAGGCCATGGTCTGGAGGGGGTTTGGAGAGGGTCTGGGGACACCGGGCGACTGGCCGCCGCTTTACTAGTATGTTCACACTCCATGTCTAGACTCGAACCCGATCCGGGGTTACAGCCGGAACGTAGCAGGCGCTTTCCAATACCTTCCAGCGTAGCACCCTGGGCCGAACCAGCATGGTGGACACGCGGGTTGTCTGCGGGTGTTCCGTTGACGAAGCGGGTGGTTGTGGGAGGATGTTGAAGACGGGTGGAAATAGGTCTTTTGTTTTAGACTTGCTAGCGTGTAGGTCACCATCGCATCAAATCTTGGTGTGAAGTGACTTTGTGTCAATCAGCGTCGCAGTCTTGAGCCAAGCATCAGAAGCCGGCGCTTCTCGTCCAATCGTGCTGCTTTCTGTGCAGCTCAGATTGGCGAGTTGTGCCTGGCGTACCAGGGGGTCTCGACCCACTGGGTTGCATTGCCAGGGCCCAAACCGCGGGCGATTCGCTGCGATCGCACCTCATTGCGACCTCAGGAGAAACGGGCTGGCCTGTCTCATGGCTCGTCGCCGGCTGTTGCCAGCCCGGCCCTCTGCTGGTCGGGTCCGGGAACATAGACGAAATGAGCGCGCTTCCGGTTTAACTATGAGGAACGCTTGCCGAGTGCCCGAGAAGCCGAATTTGTTTCGAAACGGGTCGCGCTTCGCTCGGTAATGGTGCAAGAAGAGGTCGGGCGGGGTCAAATGAATCGAGCCAAAGGAAAAGAACCGGCCGGTTAATGGCTAGTTATCGATGGTCTGAAAATCGAGACCCTAGAAAAGCCTGATTCACTTCACTGGGGCTCTTTCCAAATCCTCGGGTCTTGAATGATTCTGCAGATACGGGATTTGAAGGAAGGAAAGAGAGACATGCATGGGCATCTGAGGCAAGCGCGCGGCGCCAACCGCGAATGATGCGACGAACGTTTGGTTGTTTTACCTGCGGGTATTTTCGCAGCACAAAATGATTGGTGCAGGGATCGCGGCTGCTTGTCTCATCCCGACCCCGCTCAATGGACCCCTGTCAAGTTATCTCTCCCATCTGTCATGCATCCGAACTGTCGTCCTCCGAACCTCCTTGGCAATGGGCGAAATATTTGATAAGCCACGAACCCTCTAAGAATTTACGAACGGAGAATGGAGAAAATAAACCGAAAGTTTGTGTTCTCTTTCCAAATCTCCATCACCAACACTCGTACCGCAAACGATTCGAACCCACGGTAAGTGAGATACCGTACATACAGTTGACACAGTATCGCCCCCACGTCCACACCATCATGTCCCACCCTCGGCTTCCTGGACCTTCCCAAGTCCGATCTATAAACACCGTCTGTTGTCGGTATTTCGTCATCATCAGGCCTCAACAAACACACACCCACCCCGCCCCCAGGGCCAAACCCCAAACAAAGCCACGTTGTTTGCGCCACGGCGGTTTGTTTTTCCGGCCTAGGATCCCAAAGCAGTCGTTTCATCCTTTGACAGTGAGGTGGTGATGGTGGCCGGGGCCAACCCACCACCGGACTGGTCAGGCAGGCAGGCTTGCCAACCTCATTTCCGTACTTGGGGGCTCTATGTTTTCGGAGGCCGCCATCTATTAGTAATTTATCGGGCTTTCGGCACACAAAGTTTACGCAGGTGGTAAGTAACACCGCTGATGAGTCAGGGAGGTCGGCCGGTTGTCTAAAATGTGATGATGCTGGGGGCGACGAGTGTTGGGCCGTTAGGACTGGGATTATTGATAATTGGCGGTTACGAACGAATACCTGGCCGCTGATTGCTATTCGTATAAGGTAATCAAGATGTTTCGTGTAGTGCAATTGGAATAAATGAAGGACATGGGGTGGGCGTTTAAGCTAGTCGACCCACAGAAACGCAGTTGACCCCCAGAGCATTGGCGGGTAGAAACCTCCGTCGTCTTCTCGTTAAGCGCTGCTGCTACCCGACCATCTTCCGGACCCGATACTCTCCCACTTCGGTACGTATTGTAAACATAAACCAGGACTCATGCGCAACCGGAAGAAAGCAGGGAAAGAAAATCAAAACCAAATAATTAGTCCAATTACCCCCAAAAAGAGATGCATTCCAACATGTGCGCACACCTTTACACCAGATTTAATTAACCTCCTCAACTCCTCGACCGCTGTCGTCGATGCCCCTCCCCATCAACCCCCTCTTCCTCCTCCTCTTCCCCATTACCCCCTTCCTCCTGTCCCCCACCCCCCCTCAACTCATCATCCCCCCCCAACACAGGCATCCCCGACCGCCCCCGTTTTACCCCTGCCGCGGACATCCCCTGCGACATGGATAAGGATGATGAGGAGGAGGAGTACCTGTGCCCAGATCTAAGCCCATGCCCATGCCCATGCCCATGTCCCACTACCATCGTTGCCGCTGCGGTACCCGGAAAGCCCCCTTGCACGTGGGTTGATACCCGGTGCTGGTGTTGGTGCTGGTGTTGGTGCTGGTGCTGGTGTTGGTGCTGGTGCTGATGCTGGCGCTGTGACGAAGATGGAGACGATACAGACGATGACGGCCGTGACAGGTGTTGCTGCTGCCTCTGAGCCATCATCTCTTCCCAGTCTTGTGAGACGTGTGATACGCTGCTGCTGCCTGGCGTGGTTGATAAAGAGGCGGGGATGATGGTGTTGGGCCAGGTTTGGGGTTGGTGTTGTTGGTGTTGGTGGTGATGCTGCTGATGCTGTTGTTGCTGACGGCGATAGTGGTAGTATGGGGGTGTACTCTCTGCGGGTGGTGGTGGCTTTGTTGTTGTTGTTGCCCAAGGGTCATCATGAATGGTGTTGACGGTCGTGTCCCATGGACGTCGGTGGGGATGATGGACCAGCCCTGTTGGGTGCGGTTTCTGCTGCTGCTGCTGCTGTTGTCGGCTGTGAAGGTGCGGGCTGCTGCCATGACGTCTATGGCTGCGGCGTGGGGAGACGGTGTGGGAGTAGTGTTGCTGCTGCTGCTGTTGTTGTTGCTGTTGTTGTTGCTGCTGATGCTGAGGGCCAGGCCAACTTAGCGTAGCGTTGTGTGCATGATGAGCCGAATTGACATTGACATTGATGCTGACGTTTGGATACCCCGATGACCAAGACGTGGCGGCGGCGGCTGTGGCGGAGTCCAGGCTGCTAGCGAGACTTTGATTATCCCAGCCGTTATGAGCTTCGCCTTGCGGACCGCCGCCGTATGCTGCAGCTCCCAGAGTTGAGAGAAAAGGCCCTGCTGCTGGTGACAATGCATTGGCGAGCGCGTGCGAGCTAAGGGCCATGGTGGCCGTCGTCGCCGCAGTGCGCGGCGCGATGTAGTCCGGTAGCATATCCGAGCTGGCTGAGGTTGTGTCGAAGGACTGGGGAAAGGGGCTGGCGAGTAAGGCGCTCGAAGGCGGAGTCGCTAGGTCGTCGTGGTGGCTGCTGAAACTGCCTAGCAAGCCGTATTCTCCAGCCTGGCCACCATCACCACCGGCATGACTGGCGGGCGCAGAGTGGGTGTGGTGGTCATCGCCTGCTTGGGCTAGGAAATGCGCCTCGTACGCTTGCGCTGCTGTGCTGGAGAGAGAGCCGAACCCGCTGCTGGTGTTTTCCCACGGTGGCGGAAATCCATCGCTTGTGTTTGTGCTCGGCTGCGGGTAGCCAGGGCTGGGCGAGTAATACCCGGCAGTACGGGAGGAGGGTCGCGAGGTGTTGGAAAGACCGTCCAAGATGCCGCGATAGCCGTCCGTCGAGGAAGAAGAGGATGTAGTAGTAATAGTAGTAGTAGTAGAAGCAGAAGAAGCAGTAGAGGAAAAAGAAGAAATGGAAGAAGCCTTGCGGCCACTGACAACGGCGTGCTTCTGATGATGCTCGCTAGCCGGGTCGATAATGGTCAAGAAGCGCCAGTTGGTCTTCCCACTCGGGGCTGTCACCAGTTCTCCCTTGTCCCTGTTCTTGGTTTTGTCAATAGTGTGGATTGTCTCGAATGTCCAGAGAATCACGGCCCGCCGTGTCCACTGATCCGACGCCTCGCCATCTCCCTCGTCATCTCCCTCAGCGTGCCTTGCAGCAGGCGGACAGGAGAACACCTCCTGCATCATGGCGATCCCCGGGACCAGGTCCATCTGTGTCGTGCTCTGTCTACCACGACGACGGGGTCTTACCCCCCCATCCGTACCCTCACTTTCACCTCCAACACCACCGAGACCCCCGCGTTCTCTGCCAAACCTTTGGCCGCTGCTCAACGGATGGGCTGGGTACTCGGCACAGCTGGTGAGCGTTTCCGCCCAAGCAGTGGTAGGAAAGGGGAGAGGGAAAGGGAGCGAAACCCCGTCACGACGTCTTCTCTGAACGAGACACTCGCATGGCCCCTGAGTGGTATCGCCGAGGGGGCCGTCACACCCCGACTGGTGGCGGTAGTTAATAGTAAACTCGTTATGACGCTCACATATAGTATCTTGGGACGACGCAACCCCTCCTCCTCGAGGGTGGTTATTTTCTGTGGAGCAGCTGAGCTCGGCAGGCCTCACGAGTCGTGTCTCGATCCTCCACCGGTGGGTTACCAGGGCAAGCTGTTCGATGTTGATCTCGACCCAGGAGCTGAGGCTCGACTCGGCAGGGAAGTTGGGCCTCTCCCTGAGCTCGAGGGTGGAGTGGAAATGCAAGATGTCGCAGGTCGCGTCTGTCGTCAAGGACGTGATGCTTTCCAGTCGCTTGTGCAAGCCGGGGAAGGTCAACTCCCATTCCCTGCTTAGCTCTGACACACTGCTCGACTCGACCTGGTGGATCTCCTTGGTGAACTCGTGGAGCAGCGCGCCCTGGAACAGCTGCTGCTCCTCCTTGGTCCAGGTCTCGCGCTGGAGGTTGCGCGCGAGGTGCGGATACTCGGCCGCACTGAGCTCGCTGCTGCTGCCCAACTGGCCCAACTGGCCCGACCCATCGTCTCGGACCGATACATCCTGGTGCGAAACAAAGATCCAGCAGCGCCTCGGTCGGAACTGCACCTGCTCGTTCAACGCCAGAATTTGCGCAAAATATTCGTAATTGGGTCGCTCATCCGGAAGGCGGTTTTCGGACAAGGCAATCAAGATAGTGTTGTTCTTGAGCAACCCTTTCTCCATGTGGTCCGCCTCCTTGTCGCGCCGCCGTTGGCCAAAGAGGAAGTGGACTGCAAGGCAAGGGAGGTTTTGTTTGTCAGCGTTTGTTGGTTACCACACCCAGCCCTGCAAGATGCAAGATGCAAGCAAACGCCATTTACCACCGCCACCACTTCGGCCGGGGGAGGAAGAGGGGGAAGAAGCCAGGGGGTCAAAAAAGGGAAATCGGGAAAGAAAAATCGCGGAGAAAAGGGAGAGGCGGGGTTACCGGCACACACATACACACCGACATAGTTAAAACACACTTACAGCATCGATGTGCCGAGAAGAAGTTCTTGAGAACCTGGATGTGGCTTGACACCATCTTCCGCCCCCCGGCTTCTTTGATCTTCAGCAGCTGCGGGTCGGGACTCGCTCCGGGGCCCAGGTCGAGACAAGACGCAATCCAAAGGTACTCCCCGATCAGCTGGTTCCGGCCGAATGGGTTTGGATGTCGCTTCATTGTGTATTTACTGCGCCCCATCTGGGGGATGAGCAGGAGGGCTAAAGAGAGAACCACTCAGAAGTCAGCCACACAAAAAGTCTGTGTAAAAGGGTACTTCCAAGGGTATTCCCAAGGGCTATGCCCGGGCTTTGTTTGCCCACGCGCGAGAGGAGAAAAAAAACACTAGGTAGGTCGGTACTTGCCATCCAGGAAATGCCCCTCCAACGCGTCCGGCCACTTCTGATCCGGTTTGTCTGCCTGCTTCTTCCGATAGTTCTGGAAGGCTTGGCTGAGCAAGGGCATGAGCGGGTTAGACGCCGCCGCCGCCGCCTGCGGATGCCGTCCGCTGTGCGTGTGTGCGTGCTTGTGGGTGTGCGCGTGACGGCGCTCGTGCCGAGGGCGGGCTGCTTTGGCCACTGCTGCTGCTGCTGCTGCTGCTGCCCTTCCGCTGCCGTAGTCTGGTCCAAGGGAGGGTGGTGTCCGCATGACGGATGGCGTGCCGGGCGGGATCGAGGACGGCGTGGGCGGGAGAGCCTCTAGGCTCTGTGCGTACCAAGCCATGTGATGAGGAGGAGGAGGAGGAGGAGGAGGAGGGTACGAAAGGACGCCTGTGGATTCCTGAAGGGGTTGTTGTTGGTGTCTCGAAGCCGATGCTACACCACGAATCTCAGAATCATGATCTGACGAGGGCGGGCTGCACTGGGTCGGGAGGAAGGGAGTTCGGACTGCGAGGCCCATGGCCTAGAATGGGTTGCAACGCCGTGATGGCGATCGAGAAGGCGGGAAGGGCCGGGCCACGAGAGGAGTGTTGGATGAAGCTCTCGAGTTGGCAAGGAATGCCCGAAAGGAATGGTCCACTCACAGAACTTCGGCTAGGTAAAAAGAAGAAACAGTGGAATATGCTGAGATACAAGACAGCTAAGCTTCCTAATGGTGGGCGGGGGACACCACGGGTTTTAATCAGGAACGTCCCTCGAAACCGCACGAAACTGGGATTAAGTGTAAATAACTTGGTAGTATAGGGATGCCATTGTAGTGAATAGTCAGCACCACGCGCTCACACACAGACACACACATACCCACATTATCTCTCTGGCTTGCACACACACACACCCAGAGAGAGAGAGAAAGAGAGGGACACACCCGCCCAAGCACACGCAGTCCGGGGGCCAAATGGGGGCTGTCGGGACCAACCATCCTGGACGAAGTCGACTTTCTCTCCCTCTCCACTGGAACGTAAGGGCATCCAACCCGTGGAGGCGGCTCCCGCAAAAGGGTTACGGGAACTAACTCGGTTGGCGCGAAGCGTCTCGGGACCGCTGGCTATTTTCGGATGTGGACGGCCATCCCGGGACGAACAAGGTGCGGCCGACCAGTCCCTGCGTCGGCCGCAATGGGAAAGATGTGTGTGTGAAGTTGTCCAAACAATCTTTGAGCTGCCGCGGTGGGGTTTCTGCAGATGCAGAGCGCCCGTAAAGCCGCAAGGGGGTAAGGGATGAAGGGGGGGCTTCGGGGTGGGGGGGCGAAATGCTCCCTGGCAGCATGGCAAGCACTTCTGTATCCGTAGGTTTCTCGAGATCTAGCCGCCAACTGAGTTGGTTCACTTTTGGGGGTATATTGTTTTGTTTCTGCTTCTGTTTGGTCCGGAACCACGGAAGGTTGAATTCTTCCGTGTTGTCATGGTTCATCATCATCGTTATCCCCAATGTTGACCCTCTTCCTCCCTTCTCCCGTCAGCTCTTGCAATGTGACCTTGTTCACCTGGCCCCTAATCTTCTTCTCCATCGCCTTGATCTGTTCTTCTGGGTCAACCTCATCCGCTGCTGCAAAGTCAATCACCAGCCGCCGCCCCAAGAGATGTGTGTCTTTGAGGGATGTGAGAGCATTGAGCGCCTCTTTCGAAGTCGCAAACTCGGCAAACGCAAAACCGCGCGACGTGTGATTGAACTTCTTCGGCACCCGAAGTGCCACCAATTTCCCATATGCGCTGAAAAGCGTTCGGACATCCTTCTTGGACGCCTCGAATGGGAGGTTCTTGATGACAATCTTCGTCCGCTGCGCCGCTGCCTTTTTGGCGAGGTCTTCGCGTTTGCGCTCCTCTGCAGCATCGTGGCCCCGATGTGATGCCTTGACCAATAGCTTGTGGGCGTCAAGGACATGGCCGTCCATGACCTTGAGAGCCGCCTGGGCTTGCTCCTTGGTCCTGAACGCGCAAAACCCGAAACCCATGCTGAGCACTTGGCCAGGCTTTTTCGGGTCGGTCTTGGTTTTGACCTTTGCGCTCACAAACCCCTCCAGGTCCTTGAAGGCGTTGGTCAATCCCTCGCTGGTGGTTGAGAAGTTGAGATTACGGACAAATAGCGACGCTGTCTCCAGCTGATCATCGGCGTCATCGCGTTCCAGCAACTCGGAAACCGATGCCTTCTGGACTCCCACAGCGGTATCTGTAGATGCTGGCCCTGTATGGTCTACGAATAGCCCTTTCGGGCCCTTTTCAAGGTACAGGACCGACTCTTTAAACCGTGAGTAGGCCTTCTTGACAAACGCGGCCCGGCAAGCGGCCGGTTGTGCGAACTGGACGATGGCGATGGTACCACTTGGCGGCATCAAAACTCTCAATACAGCGCCGTGTTCTTCGAATAGAGTCCTCAGTTCTTCCATGGAGGCACTTCGGATATTCTTCACTAGTATTGATGTATCACCTCGTTGTTGGGACTTGAACGCATCGATGTTCACCCCGTGTGACGTGAAGTACGTCTTGGCTTCATGAATCACAGTGGTTTCGGCAATTGCCTGCTTGACGGCAGCCGATGCATCTGTCGGATCCAATAGCTCGTGTTTCGAGACGCCGAGACGTTCAGCCATAGCCGTGTTGACAGCATCCTGGCTCATGAACAACGAATTCCAGTTGAAGGTGTTCGATGCAGCCTCGGCCTTTTTCTTAAGTAACTGCTGCTTTTTCAGAGGCAGTTTCGAGATTGTGAATTCATCAAGCTTATTCTCTCTCTTGGCGGAGGCTGGGAGAATGTGGATGATTCGACCCTGTAAGACTGAGCCGTCCTTTTGGAATGCGGCCACTGCGGCGGTGGGTTGTTCATACCTGACCATAGCAAAACCTTTGCCTTGGCCGCGGTTGTCCAACGGTACATGTACCTGTCGCCTTGTTAACGCAAAGCCCTAGCATCATACGGAGAAGAGAAGAAATCACGCCAACAGTCGGCCGTATTGTCAGAATCTCGAAGCATCTACTAAAATACCGAGCCCAGGTCTCATCAAATGCCTTTGGCATAAGCTGTCCCTATCATGGGATTCATCATTTGGACGGCCGCTGCGCGAGTGCGGAGTGGAAGAAAAAGGGGAATATTGGCTACTGCTTACCTCTGCAAGGTCTCCAAACTGGCCAAAGTACTCTCTGACGTCATTCTCTGTGACATTGTAACTCAGATTTCGCAGGAACAGCCTCGATGTCTTCTCGACTAGCTTCACATCGTCTCCGGTGTTCCGAGCTGTCGTAGGGGTGCCGTCTTTTGCCTCATCGGCATCGGGCTTGGGGCTTCCGTTTGCTCGCGCTTGCGGGTCGGGTACAATTGCGGCATTGGCTCCCGGTGGAGATACCCGTGCGGCAAACCCCGGGTCATCGGGGTCCATGAGGTCGAGCAAACGACTTGTTCTTGATCTGAGCCAGTCGTCGTCTGTGGCATCGGCCGATACTTGCGGAACGTTCCGAGCGGGTTCGTCTGCCGGCATGGACGCGGGGCCTTCATCATCTCGCACAAGGGGGGGTATGGCAATAACCTGGGCTTGACCGTCCTTGGCCAACTGTTTGGGATACCGCGCAGGAATGTCCTCGTACTCATCATCACTTTCCCCAGCTTCTAGGACAGCAGGGGGGGGCGCAGGTGTTGACTCTGGCTGTGGATCGCCGTTGGGTGTACTGTGGTCTCGGAGCTTTTTGGTGGGATGACCCATAACTTCGAGGTACTCCTGCAATTTGGGGTCCGCCTCATCCACCTCGTCTCGCTTTCTCTTCCTAGCGTCATCGCCCTGCGCCCGCTCATCCCCAAGTGGTCCGGATGCACGGTGTGCCAACGCAGCCTCTGCTTGACGTGGAGCATTCTTCACAGTTTGGAGCTTTGGATTTGAGTCTGCAATCTTTCACCCAAGGTTAGCACCGGCCCATTGACTTTAGCACAGGACTTTTTGCTTACTGGCTTGGCCAGATCAACGGCGATCCTAGACATGCGAATAAAGGACTTGTGGAAGTACTTGACGGCGGCTGCAGCATCTTGGTGCGACTTGTAACCAACAAAACCAATGCGGCGGTTGGGGATGAGCTTCACATCCGTAATCTCGCGGCCATGGGCCGAGAAGTGTTTGCGGAACTCGGCCTCAGAAATGGCAGGCGGTAGGTTCTTGACGAAAATCCTAGATGACTCCATGGTTCCTGATTTGTCGCTTCCTTTCTGCCACAGGCAGTGTCGGGGGGGCAACTCTACCGCGTGGTCATTTCTGTGACTTGGTGTGGTTTCTCGGCCTGCATTTTCCAACAAGGTTGAAAAAAAGAGTCCAAAGTAGTTTCCTGGTGTCCATTTTCCTTTCCAGAAATTTTAGAGCTGAGCCCCACAACTAGCCTTCTTATCCTATCGGTCAAGACGCCGGGAGCTCGTGCGCGCATCGCCCCCGGGTCTCCCAGCAACAGCCCTGTCAGGTTTCGAGTACCAAAGTTCACCGTGGCTTTCAACGACAAGGTGGGTACCTGTACTTGTCCAATGCATCAAAGGGGGGCATCCAGTGACAGCGCGTTCGGGGCGGTCGCTAGCCACGCTCGGCGCTGATCCCGACCCTGGAACATCGACCCCAAACAACTGAAGCACAAATCAAGTCGCCTTGATCTTCCCAACAGCATCGTGACTCTCTCACTTTACACCGTTCTCACACCTTGCAGTTCAGCAGCGCCCATTTCCCCGTCCGCATTCGCATCGCCGGTTCCAGGTACCTACTCTGACCTCCTTAGATATTGTTTGCTCGTATGTTGGACCCCCAAACGAAGGCCCACGATGCAAGGAGAATGGCGGCGTGACCATCTTGAGCAAACATCACCGCCAACCCCCCTTCCTTCCTACCGACCTCTGTTGCCGCCCGTTCTCTCACCACCAGCGGCCTTGTGCTTACCATTGAATAGCCCGCCCCCACGCTTCCAGAAGACACCATGCCTACCGACGAGGTCAAGCGAGCCAGGAGCACTTCCCCGGTCAATCGGGAGAAGCTCGAGGGTATGTTAGCCATGTCGTCTCTCCTGTGGACAGTTCCTTAGTCTTGGACAGGATCAGCTGATTGTGCATGATGTGTACTGCTCCAGCCCAGATCAAGAGTGCCGATATGGTATGTCCGTCATCTCGAACCACACCCATGCCGAGCCCGGACCATTAACACGCCAATTAACTCCAGACCGACGACATGCAACAAGAGGTTATTGAAGTGGGTACGTGAGAGCTGCAATTCAACCAGCCCCCTTTGGATTAAGGGGAAGAATAATGGGTCTAACCATATACTAGCTCAGGAAGCAATGGCAAAGTTCACTGTAGAGAAGGTTTGTATCCCCCTGACACGGGCGGCCCTCTCCCAGCCCGGGTCCACCCACGACGGTATATTGTACTGACAGTTACATGTAGGATATTGCTCAACACATTAAGCGCATCGTATGCATCCTACCGACCCCACGTTATTTAGTTCCTCGACTAACATGTCCCGCAGTTCGACGAAAGGAAGGGTCCCACCTGGCACTGCATCGTGGGCCGTAACTTTGGCAGCTTTGTCACGCACGGTAGGATTCAGTTTCCATTCCATCCCAAGCCACATATAGCCGCCCGCCGCTAACAAACAACCTCCGCCCACAGAGACGAAGCACTTCATTTACTTCTACCTCGGCCACTGCGCAATTCTACTATTCAAGACACAGTAGGGAAACGGCCTCCTCCGTTTTCTCTCTAAGCTGTAAAGCGACCCAGGCCGCTGTCTACCACACGTAGGCCCGCCTTAATACCCAGCGCGCAAGCCCCGAGAAAAAGGAAACGGACGGAGGATAATTGTCCCGTATTTGGGCAACTGGGACTGGCTGATCAATGCCGAACGGTGCACCCAGAAGTCGAGAGAATCATAGTGAAAAGGGAGCCACGTGCTCGGCGAGCGACGGGGAGGACCACGCGGCGATGGGCGCAGCGGCTGATCTACAGCAAAAGACTCCCATTGAATTTATGTATGTTATGGTCAGGGGTAGGGACCGGGCTACGATAAGCCCTCGGCCCGGCCGCTTCGTTCTGCGAATTATATTCATCCAGGCCTAGTTGCCACACCCGGGATTTTGGTTCTCTCGTTTCGCATTTGGAAGCCCCGTGACCACGACTATTACATGAGGTACAATGTATGGACACATTTCCACACAAGTCCAACAACGTAACCCGCATGGACCAGGCTGAATTACACGTCGTGCTGAATCTAAGGGCATACATGTAAGCTCGAACAGGCTCAACTCCACGTTCCCCATTGAAAGACAACAGCACATATTCAACATCGTAACATAAGCATATGAGGGGTATTGTTTGTGTTGTGCATTGACACGAAAACAAATCATCTACTCGTCACAGAAGGCTTTGACTAACTCCTTGTCATTCGCCCTAATATCGTGAGGATCCCGCCACCGACCAAGTACAAATAACCATAAAGGAAGATAAGCCGACACCAGAATAATTCAATTCCGCCCGGAAAGTGGGAGGGGGGACGCCAAACGTAGGGAGAAGCTAGGCCAAGCGCCACGCGATTTCAAATGCACTGCTTCTGAGACTTAACAGTCATAACACCATCACCCTAAAAAGGCTGTTGCTGCTAATCCTCCGGGGTTCAATCCTTCCCGTTGCTTCACTCCCAAGCTCTAGGACCCTTTTTTTCCGAAACACTTGAAAGAAAATAAATCTTGTAGAGCAAAAATAGGAATAGTGGTATCAAAGGAACCCGCGTTCCATCCTCCTCCTCAACGATGCTCAGACCTCCACTGCCGCATAAATCTCCGTCTTCATGCGGCTCAACTGTTGGTGCATATCCAGCAAATCCGTCACCTGGTCGGGATCGGGGTTATCATGGCTAGCAACATCGCGATGAAGCTGCAGATACCGGCCGTAAAACTGTCTGAACTTGGCCGCCAACTCGACCGTCTCTTGCGAGGGCCGCTGCCGCTTAGGCTTGCTCCCAGACAACGACTCCACCGGAGGGCGCTTCCGGGCAATACCAAGCCCAATACTGCTACTGTCGGTGGTGCTGCTAGAACTCCGCACGGCCACCTCCCGGCGCCGCTCGCGCTCCCGATCCCGTTCCCGGGGACGGGCAACACGATCCTGCTCAACCTCGGACGCATTCGTTGGCGGGGACAAAGCGAGCGGTGACGACTTTGTGGGCGACGTGTTCTTGGCCTTGGCCGCAGACACACCTCGGTTCTGGCTCGCATCGGAAGCTGTGCGGGCTTTGGCTGAATTGACGGATGCGGGAAGGGGCTTGGCGGGAGGTTTTACTCGCTTGCTCAGCGGCGTGCCAGAACTAGAGCTGTCGTCGTCCTCAGCATCCCGTGGGCGTTTCGGCTGCGGTCGAATCGGCTTGGCGATGACCTGGTCATGAATGGTATCCTTATCCTTCTCGGTCTTCCGCTCCCGCGGCGGAATCCTAGCCGCCGGGGTTGGTTTCGGCTTTGCTGCGGTCACCTCCTTGACCCCTCGCTTCGGCTTCTCCGCCGGTTTTGGGTTCTCGACCCTCTGTGGCGGCTTCGGGGCCGAAACTCCGGCGGCTTTGCTCTTCCCCATCGACGTCGAAAGGGGTACCTCATCGTCACTCGAGCTTGAGTCGGAAACGAACTCTTTGGAGAGAACCCGTCCACCTTTGGCCGGTGCGGCTTTGGCCGTTGGCTTGGGAGCCGAAGTCTTCGAAGCAGCTTTTGAGCCCGGCGCCGGCAAAGCCTTCTTTTTCGTAGTAGACAACAGTCGCTTCGCCTGCGCTTCGGATGCCGACAACTTCTTCTTCCCAGTCGACGTTTGCGAGTTAGACCTTGACATAGCCTCGCCACCTTTGCCCTTCGCCACTGGTACGCCGGACTCATCCTTTTCCGAGTCGCCGCCGCTCGCGCTGGCAGTCTCGGCCCGCTGCTTCGGCGCCGTAACTACGGGGCCCTTGGCCAGGGTCACTTGTAGATTGCTCAGACAAATACCTTTGCCGCGATCTCTCTTGGGCAGGAGCTTCTGCCACAAGGGGTCCGAGGCGCTCACACGGTTGCGATCGAACCACTTGATCGCATTGCTGATCGCCTTCTGTCGACGATCCTCGCTTGAATACTTGTACTCAAAGATATCGAGGTCTTTCCAGCAGTTCTTTCTCAAAACCCACGTCTGGAGCTCCTCGTCGAAAGACGCCACTTTGTCGAGAACGGTGTTGAATTCCTCCTCCGTCCCCTCATTCCATCTCGCCAGGAGGCCGTCCCGGGACAAATCTTGAACGGCAAGTTCATGCATGAGCGGGAAGCGTTGCTGCTTCGCTTTATCCTGTGTTGTTTGTCCGGAAGCCGCAAGAGACGGGGAACCGATCCCACTCAATGCTGGGCTGGGAGGCAATGATCGAGGCGAATGGCCGCCATGCGTATCAAGCAGTCGCCCGAATTTCCCCCCTTTGGGGTTGGGTAGACCACCAACAATAACAGCGCTAAAACTCATGTCAGTCTCAACTCGCTTAGCAGACCGCTCAGATATTCATACGAGTTCTCCCTCTTGTCCGCCGCCAAGTTATCAAACGAGCGCTTAAGCTTTGCTGTAGCATCCTCAGGGCCGCCACGAGAGTCTGGATCCTTAGTCGAAGAGCCGGGGCGGGCTGCGGCAACGGTCGGTGCGGCTTTCGAGGTTACCGCCGGAGCTCGGGCTGGGGCCTTCCTCTGTGTCGGTTTGCTCGCCTTGGTAGCCTTGGTCTTCAAATATTGTTGGTGTTGCTTCGGGGTTTTTAGGATCGACATGGTGGGGTTTGGTAGCTTGGTTGCGCTCGATGGGCGATCAGAATTGGCCAAGAAAAGATCGTAACCGGAAGGGTCGGACGTCTTAGGGATGCGAATCTCGTGATCGTCAAAGAGGAATTTCTGAAAATAGCGCAATTAGAGAGTGGTTCAAGGCCATGTAAAGGAGTGGTAAAGTCCAGAAACAAAAAGACAGTATATATATGCAAAGGAAAACCAGCGGAAGTATAATTCCTCAAAGTGGCCGGTTGTACGTTGTCCCGTTGGTTAAGGTTCTATTGAGGGTGCTATTGTGAAGCACCGCTCAATAGGTACAATAGGAGAGGGTGCAGAGGCGGGGGGTTCAATACTTACTGGGTTGCTTCCCAGTGCCAATTGAATATCTCCGCCATTCTGAACACAGGAAATCATGTCCTCAATGACACTTCCACTTAAACTAATGGCGAACGCCTGCTCGGGGAGCTTGGCCGCAGACCCGACCGAGCCCTCAAGCAGGACGCCTCCATCGGGAAAGTCGAGCACCATCCTGAACCTGCTTGAAGCGCCGAGCGTAAGGTTCCCGCCAGCTCTCCCTCACTCCTCCCCTCGCGTCCCACAGGTTGGCAAGAAAGGACTCCGTCTCGCTTTAAGGCAACTAAACCCTCGAAAAAGTCGATTATTTGTAGTACAGGGCCGTCCGGATACAATCCTGCTCCAGGCGCGATGATCCAGCTCAAAATGTCCGAAACGCTCGTGTTGGAAGACGGTCCGCGAACAAGTTAAGGGAGTTCTGGTCGGGGATGTCGGTGGCCTCTCTGATAAACCAAGAAGCAGGGTGCGTGGTGATAGTTTTAAAATAAGAAGTCGCTATGACGGGGAAACGCCCAGTGAGGAGGTTGTCACAGAAGTTGAGAGGTTTAGCTTGGTCAAACTCCAAACATTTGATCATGCAATCCAGCCAGCAATCATGTACGTGTTGAATCTGATGACGTCCCCGGCGAGGCGGCTGCCACTCGTTCGATTAGTGTTCGGTACCATGCGGGCGTAAGGCATGTGGTAAAGGCACAAGCAGGATCGAATCGACGAGCACGTATGCACTGACGTGGTGCACTGGAACGGGAGAACGGGAGATCGGGGACCGACAAAGCGCGCAAGACTCGTGGTTAGTGGACAAAGGGGGGAAACGAGAGGCTGGCCCAAAGGAGCACAAAATTGAGTCTGGAGATTGAGAGGACAATGAGCGCAGACGGGAGAAGAGGCGAGCTCCCAGAAAGAGGAGGGCAAAAGAGGGCGTGCAC
Source organism: Dichotomopilus funicola (assembly GCF_033296635.1). Taxonomy (NCBI): domain Eukaryota; kingdom Fungi; phylum Ascomycota; class Sordariomycetes; order Sordariales; family Chaetomiaceae; genus Dichotomopilus; species Dichotomopilus funicola. The sequence continues at coordinate 588,861 of NW_026944023.1, forward strand.
CAAAGAGAGGCACCGAGGGTGACAAGCAAGAGATGGGACAGGGCGGAGCGGGTGGGTTGCACGATTCCCAGGTCCCCACACGTCCTTTGGGTCGGGCGCCCCACCCGGAATGGAAAACGTACTGAGCTTGTCACTTGTGGGTCTGGGAGCCCCACTGCGCTCAGTCAAGGGCCTAAAAACAGAGCGTAGCGGCCTCCGACTTGCCCAAATGGTTGGGGTTGAAAGGGTGGGGTCCGTGGCAGTACTATGAGGTACCTTGAGGAACCGGCACGACCTGAGCTGCTGCTTCTTTTTGCCTGACAGGGGGCAGGGATTGCGGGTGAGCAGCATTGTGCATGTATCCGATGCGGACCATGATCTCCAAGCGACGCCAGCAAAGTCATCGACACCTGATCGGAGCTGGGCCGCGACTGCGAACAACTTCTTTGAGGCTCTGCCGGCGTCAAGGCGAGCCGGCCAGGGGAGCGGAACTCAGGTCTCACGAGGCTCCAAGGTCAACACCGAGGTGCAGACCATCAAGCCCTCTCTCTAGTGGAGTCCCTTCGCCTCGCACTGGTGGAGCTGGAAGTCCGCTGCGTTGGGTTTCGGGGCCAGGAACGGGCAGACCGCCCAGTCTCACCCAGCAGCCGCCAAAACCGGTCGCCCTGCTCACTCTCCAAACATCAAGGCCGTGATGGCCGGCCCCCTCGTGATAAGAATGATGGTCGCTTAACAATGTGATTTATTTTCAACGAAACTAGGTTCCGTTTGGGTGGGCCTTGAAGCTCGGCGTGGCGCTCCACCTTCTCGAGCAACGACGAGACCCGGACCAGTCCCGCGCTGTTCCCTGTCCCGCCCAGGTCTCAACCAGGCATCCCCAAATCTCCCAGGACAACGACATCGCTTATTTGGTTTCCTCTTCACGGCGAATTGAATATTGTAGCATGTGTAGCCCGTCTTGAGTCTGTGTAGAATTGACCCGAACAAGAGGCGCTATTGTTTATTGCACCTCCAACGGCCATACTCCTCCAAATCGGACGAAATAGCAGACAACTTACTCAGGCTGACGCACTTGGCAAGCACTGCCATGCCTGCTCTTTTCGTACCTGAGTGGCCGCCAGTCAATCCCTGTTTCTTCTTGCAACCTGTCGAACCAAAGGAGAGGAACCGAAACAAGGGAGAAATGAGATTGGGCGGCATTGAATTAGGATCATTATTTATAATAACTGTAGAATGTAAAAGCTGAATATAACAGGTGGCTTCGTGGGAGTGAGTGTCAAAGAAGGTCAACAATCGACGTTTTGTTGTCGGGCAGGTTCAAATGGGTTGTCGTCAGCCCTCGAATGGAATCCCTATTCCCACTCAAAGCCGACGCAGCACTCGCCCATGGCTTCGAGTCTTACGAGGTGTAAAGATACACACTTTTCCTCAGGGCCCTTCACCTCATGTTCGAGTGATTCTGATTTATCGCTCTAACCGGTTCTTCCGACCCAGAGGCGCCGAGTATCGCTCAAGCACATCCTGCCCTGTTGCCGGGTGCTTCAACAACCATCACCTATCCGTACTCCGGCTTTTCCGAGAGGGAAGTTCAATACCACACCAGTAACTTGCTCACACACAGTAAGCCGCTGGTGGCACGGCCCCACTCAACACCGAGTTCTGAGAGCCTGAAAAAATCAAGACAGGACAATGAACCACAACGATTGTCCTTTTCAAGTTTCGATTCCGTTCATGGTGGGTAAAAACCCCTTTACAAACCCCATCGTTCAAACGGCCGACCGAAAAAAATCCAAATTTCTCATCCTCAAACTTTCTCCCTGTTACACCGGGGGCGACACCCACCGGCCTCACCGAATTCCGCAGAACTTGGGATGTTCTTCAGCGGCACGGTGACCAAACCTGGAATGTTGCATCGTCATACCGAATGACAGCACACCGTCTGCCTTCGCGAGACGGCAATGACACGGCAGCCACAGAGCATCTTATAGGTTAACGCATTGCATCGAATTCGAACAATTTAGACGCTCATAGATGGCGATGGCAATGGGCTTGCAGGGCTAGCTTAGCTCGCTTACTCATTAACATGAGAAATGAAGTTTTCAAGCTCGTCTGACGTACCAAACGACCCCTACACACTTCCGGGTCATGTTGGTTCTCTGTATTCTCCTAGCTAGCCACTAGACAGGCGGATCATATCGGTTTCTGTACCAGATGTAAAACGTCGGCAGATCAAAGGGATTGCGCGAAAGAAGTAGGTTTCGAGTTGTTAAGATCAAGAACAAGAAGGGCCCGACTCCCACCAAGCCGGAAAGAGACGGCACCTTCCAGGTTGGTATGCCTTCCCAATGCATTCCCCGCTGTGTCACCCCCGAGAAAAGACAACATGTATGTACATACCTAACTTCTCCCTCCCTTGAGAAGCGTGATATCGGCAGCCATTGGCGAGGTTTTCGTTTAGCGGGATGCCAAACCTCCCACATCCTGCATGTCTTGGATCCTCTGCAGAGTTCCTGTGACCGACACATGGATCCGGGCCAGCCCGGTTCCAGTTCCGTCAACAGCTGAAGAGTCGGGAACCAGCATGGCGCCAATGGTGAGATTCGCCAATCCAAAGTGGCATCGGCACACCCCACTTTAGTGTAGTCGTCGGGCCGTCCCAAACTCATCGAAGGTCGCACCCAAGATACCATTTCCCTTTGAATGCACACCTGTGTCTCTTTAATGGACAACAGCTGCTAGACAAAAAGAACAGGAAGATAATAAGAAAAATAAAGAAAGCAAAAATAGAGAAAAATGAACAGACCTGTCTCGCTAGTCGATTGGTCAACGCAGGAGTGGTCCGATGTAGCCGACGACACCTGCATACCACATTTACCCCGCGCCCACAAGCATGCGTCGGGTCGTAACATGGTATGCGTATATCATGGAGAAGAACGGCGTCACCCGACATTATCCATAGAAAGCCGACTCATCCACCGCCGTTTCAACCCCGAATTCGGCCATTGTGAAGCAAGAGAAATGATCATTCCGCACTACACTTTGGAATCAGAAGCCAAATAACTTGGCCACTTCGCCGCTGAGCCACATCCTCAGCATTTCAAATGGACTCAATTCCCAAATGAACAACATAACCCGTGCCGAACCCAGCATTGCCGCATTTCTCTGACAGTTTCCGACCTCCTTATTTTCCACGGTCACCGATCATCCTGACCCCGACGACCCGAAAGCGCCCACTCCACTCCCACCATGAAGAGCGTGCCATCGCAAGGTACGTTGCAAATAAACAACGTCCACCCACGTTGCATGCTCTGGACGTGCTCCGTCCATGTACGAGATCGATAATATCCATATTTAACTGCACCGGAAGGAGGTGGCCCGCAAGTTCTGCCGCGCCATTCGGCCGGCTTATCCTGCCGGGGTAGGTTCGGAGCTCGGAGAGAAGGCTTCTAGAAGGTGAAAACTCCGCCCGCTTTTCCCGGACTCGGCCAAACAGAAAAAGAAAAGCACCACTTGCCGATTTTGTTCCAAGGGGTCGAAAAAAAGAAAAAAGAGACGGAAAAAAAAACAGGATCTCACGGGCCGCTCAACAACAAAGCCCCGATAGAATACTAGTCTAAAAAGGTCAAAGAAATACGAAGTACTAGTCTAAAAAGGCCAAAGAAAGCCTTCGGCACCAACACCCGTTTCAACCGCTCTAATCCTAGTTTTCAAGACCAAAATCAAAACTACCCCAATAAAGATGTACTGGAGATTGTGTATTTACGGACGTCGTTTCAAAAAGGTATGTAATTTGTTGACGACACCTCCCCTTCAATTAACTACCTAGAGATATTGTGTAACGAGGCGGCATACCGCTCTCTTCCGTCCCAGCCCTTGTATTTCGTATGACCTCATCTACCTCACATCCACACCAGCATTGTGTCGGTTGTGTAATCAGGATCCCACGTTTCCCTGTGATGGCCAACCGAGGTGAACAACAACCTGGTCCCGCCGTTTTATCGTTTGGCATCTAGGCATCCTCACCCTCTTGATCTATTTGTTGAGAAATCATGCCTTGGTGTGTACTCTTCATTGTGCATGAGAGTGGAGGAGCAGCATGCCTAAGTACTGTGTCAAAGAAGGTGATGAAATTGTTTGGCATATAATTGCATACTCTAGAAGCTTTTTCGGCAGAAAAGAATGGCGAGTTCGCCCATTCGTGAGTTGAGGTAGGGAAACGACACCAGTCTTTCATAAACTGAACCGGGTTCTGGAAGCAGATTTGACAAAGGTTTGTCACACTGACGCAGATATGCAAAACAACAAATAGAGTGGGAAACACCCTCTACATCCAAGGCGGGCAAATTGTTTTGCAGCCGTAGTTGTCCATTTGCCTCAGCATACACCTACGGATTTTTATTTGGAGCATCCATGTTTGCTCACTTGCTTTGAACCATGTTCTCTGCTGAGAAGCTAAGTATGGTGAAGAAACAACAACGCTTTGCAAAGCTGAGATTGTTACAGCAGCAAACTAAAGGAGTGTTTGCACAAATGACAATGCATGGAACAATAAACTGCACGTGAATGGAAGGAAACTATCTTACAAGACTGCTTGCTAGAGGCAAAGGAACTATACAATCCATTGACTTCTAGTATGTCTCACTGCCTAGACAATTATCTTCATGACGATACCATAGTTGGGCCCAATCCCAAATACTGCCGTTGATGAGAGAACGACTCTCCAGTTGAGATGGACTTCTACAACTACAGCCTACCAAACTATTTCAACCACGGGGTATACCCACCGGTGTTCTCCGCCGGTATAGAGCCTCTCCAGAAAAACGATCCAGATAACGGCCAAGACATCTTCCTGCGAGATCCCGACTTGTCGGACCACGGCCAGCCCATCAACAACATGCCTTACTGGACCAGGACAGCAAGAAACTATACCCCCCGACTATCGCACCATCGCGGCTCAGACACCAAAAACCACGAGACCAATAAGGCCACAGATGCACCAGGGTACCAAACCCTCGGCATCGATGCTGCTCTGCGAAATCTCTACCACGAGGTCACAGCTTCGCTGAACATGTTTCATACGTTTGTGCAATGCTTTGAAGCCGATGTTGAACCTCTCAAGGGTTGGGCCGACGAGCACACCCTTGACACCATCTGGAGGAACAAGATCAGGAACCAGTTTTTTGGCGACAAACGGGAGCGAGCCAGGTTCCATGGCGTGGCAACGCGGATTATGTCCATTCGACTGGCATTGAAGGGTGCTGCCAAAGATACCAAAGCCTTGTTGAGGGTGTGGGAAAACAAGTACGCAGCTGAGCGCCAGCTTCGAACGGCTAAGAAAGCCGTTGTTTTCTGTGACGGTCTCATCGATCTCGCGGGAAGAACGGCAAGCGAGCGGCAGGCTTGCAAGGAGCTGTTGATCGAGCTCGAGGATACGAAATGTCTTCTTGACCGAAGGAAGCATCCATGGATCTGTAAGTTAACCGGCCTAAGCCTCTCCAAGCCGCGGGGCACAAAGCAAACGTGCGCTAAGACAGGCAGATGGTGAAGATGAAGTCGACGAACAAGCCGAGAGTTGGAATGAAAATGACGAAGCGAATGGTGAAGAGGGGCTGAACGATTAGTCTCCGGCGGGTGAGAGTCATGATGGGAGTGTGTAATAATTCGAAGTCTCATGTCGGTTTGGGGTGGTTAGTGTCATCTGATGAGGTTGCCAGTGTTGGAGGGAAACAATCGTTAGCAGTATCCTTGCCCTTCGAATTTTCTTGAGGGATTGTTTATTTACCTGGGCAAAAAAAGTTGGTGAAGCCTTGTCCTCGACAGAATAATCGGAATCGAATTGTGTGGCCATGGTTCTTCCATAGAGGGAAAACCACAGCCACACGCTGCGTATTGCACTCAAGTGTTTGGCACAAGCTTCGTAACGGCTCTCCCAGAGGAACCATGGGAACCGAAACCCGTGTTGCCACAGGACGGCCCCAGGTCCTGCTTTTCTGATGCCAATTACAGACGCGCGGTGGCGCCAAGCCGTCACCGGCAGAGTCCGCAACCCATCGAACACCCGAAAGCGCAGACAGACGAACTAAAGAGCGAAGCGGATTCTCCGAATTTCTCATATGCCAGTAGGGGTTTTGAAAGCACTACTTTCGCAGGCTTTCCGTTTGTAGCATAGAAACGCAGCGTTGAAGAGGACAAGGCTTCACGAGGAGAAGAAAAAGAGAAAGGAAAAGGAAGTCAAACTAAAGCCCGAAATAGTTTTGGAGTCACCCAAAAAATTGCGGCTCGTGCGACCCCAGCCAATCAGTTGCCAAGGATCGACCCACCAAGAGGGCTTCTGCTCGAAACGGTCGACCCCCACTCATCAGCTTCACCACCCTCATCCGTAGCCCAAAAAAAGTTTCTCCCGAAACAGAGCGGGTCACCGCCGGACCTAGCGCCCCTCGTGGGCTTTCCCAGCGACACGGGGGCGGCTAGGGCGGTGTTTCTCGATGGTCTTTCCCAATGGCTGCTTCCCCCCAGCTTTCTAGAACCGGAAGGAGGCATTTCCGTTATCCATGTAAGCAACGATGCCTACCGTAATCATGCCCGTCTCAAAATGTCCCTTCCCTTATGCGTATTCTATGATGTCCTCCTGTTAAACATCCCGGAATCGTTTGCGGCTTCTTCAGTGAAAATTTTACCCCCCACCCCATCCCCAACGCCGTTGGTCGTACTTCTCTTTCTTTGATATTCACGTCCTGTGGTTACTCAACGTATCATGCTCCTACCGGTTGCGGAGGATGAGTTTCCTCACCTCTGGCAAAGACCCAGTTATGAGGTGCTTCTTGCACGGCTGCAAAAGCTCCGAGTGGAACCCCGGGTTTGGGGCCTTCGTGATTCGCGCGCCGAGATCCTGAAGGACCAGGCCGCCACTGCTCACGACAAGCGAGAGATCATCTCATTTTTATCGACGATCATATCTAGTAGTTTAGGATGGCTTGGGGACGACGACGAGAGAGAAGTTATATGGGAAGAAGCTAGCAAGCGCATGTCGGAGCGGTGTGGTCGGACAGGTATGTCTGGCCGATACGGCCGTAACGGGCTTGTATTGGTTGAGCTTTGAAGAGAGGGGCTAACGACGGCCGTAGCGATGGGCGAAATCACAAGGTGTTGGCCCTTCTCAAGCCGAGACTATGGCGCCTTCGACCTCACGATCCGAGAGCCACCCCTGGTTGGAGACTCGCTGGGTCTCAAGACGTGGGGTTCGTCGTACGCTCTCGCCCAACTTCTCCAAGATATCGCTGCCCGGTGCCTGACACACCTATTTGTCCTTGGCGCCATGTCATCATCACATGAAGTCCTTGAGCTTGGGTCTGGCACAGGGCTTCTTGGTCTCGCAGCAGCCTGCACCTGGCGAACTAGCGTTGTGCTGACGGACTTGCCCGAGATCATCCCTAATCTGGCGTACAATGTGTCTCTCAACCAGAAGGTTGTGGAGGACCGAGGTGGCAAGGTCGAGGCCACTCCGTTAACATGGGGTAGTGGCAGGGAAGGTACCGCCGCGATGTTCCGGGAGCTGAATCGTTACAAGGTCAGAGATCTTTTTCGGGACGTACCCAAGCGGCCTGTAGATTTGCTGACACACCGCTAGCTCATCATCGTCGCGGATCCCTTGTATGACGACGATCACCCAGACCTGCTCAGCGCCGCACTCGACGAACAGCTTTCTAAGTGCTCGGATGCAAGGGCTCTTATCATGGTACCACAAAGGGATGAGATCACCCAAGGTCTTCTCAATACTTTACGGGACAGCTTAGCTAGAAGCCAGAACCCTCTGGTCTGCCTAGAGGAGAACGTTGTGGCTGGCCAAGATGACTGGGGCGATGATGATAACAGCAGCGAGACCTCGAACATCGGATTCTGGTGGGGAGTTTTTGGGCGAGGTAGGGCTTAGGAGCTTAATCTGGGCGCAAAGTTAAGGGTTTGGTAATGTTCTCTAATATGCCACATACCGGACGCGTAGACTTGTTAGAGAAGAAAGATAGACCGGATGATAGACATACACTTCGGCACCATTAGATAGTTGCTATAATCATGATGGGTTTGAACCGTCATCCTCTCTCTATCCCGATAACATCGGCTGGTGAAAACGTGATACTATAGGACTTGAATTAACGAGACGTATCTAAGGATAGTGTTCACAAGTTAAAGACCCTCCTTTCATGCCCGATTCCACACATTCTACACTTTTCAGGAGGATTCGCCGCCTCCCTGAGCCCCCGTAGATTCGTACATGAGTCGGCGTGATGCGTACCGGTCCAGGAGGACCGGTACATACCGGCATTGGTGGTTGTGTGTTTAGTCATGAAGCAGTCTTAGACATACATGTTTCGGGACCAATCTGGCCCGAAACAGAGGAAAATGGGAAGGGGATACGCGAAGCAAAGGGCTATGGCTGTTCGTACAGTACAGGGTGAATGGGGGACTGGTATCATAGGTGGAGTGGGCAGATCACACTCGGTTGAGAGCCTCCTCGCCACCAATGAATCGACCGAAGAAAAGACGTGGTGAAATGAGTTGGATAGTGGCTGCGATTCACAAAACGGAAAAGGCTATCGTTAGTTCCCCCCTCGTCTCTTGTGTCTATCTCATGTGCTCTGTAGCCGATCATCAACGACTAGCCTTCCGGCGATCCGGGTACACACGTTTCTTATTCTCGGGACGAAGGCTTCCCCCACCACCATCATAACTCTAGCCAACCTGGCGCATTCTTACACCGACCACCCCCATCGGCCAACCGTGGGTCATTGACGGAATGAGAAAACGGGACAACGTGACAGGATGAGTTCCAGAGCGTCATAAATTTAAACCTATCCCCAAGTATTTTGCACCAGACTAAAAAAACACATGGCAGAAAGAAGAGTGCTTTGATAAACCAAAACCCCTCGCCAGGCCCAGCGCCTAATATCGAACAAAAGAACGTGATTTGTGAGATCAAAGACGGGGTATCTACAGAAATAAACTCCGACAAGATAGAAATAGGGGAAAAGCATTATTCATGCTGGATACGGCGTAGGTAGGTTTGGGAAGATCAATAAGCCGTTCCAAGCGAGGCGCGCGGTGTTGAATAAGGGGGGTGGACCAATGCGGGGCTTGAGTCCGAGGAGTTTTGTGTGACACGGTCTACTCTGCGGTGGCTAGAAGGACCGGGAGATGGTTTCGAAGTATGTTTGGTATACGTTCTGGGCGGAACTGTGTTACTAAGAACACAGATCGGGGTATCGCCGTGTCGGTAATGTGATCATTTAGACGGCGATACTTAAATTCTTCCTCGTTTCCGCGTCATCTGGCAAAACACCAAATACGAGACGGAAAAGGTCTCGGAGAAAGCTGTACTGATTAGAGCGAAGGGTCATCCAGCTGATGCTCTTCGCGATTTCGACGGCCGTGAATCGCTTTCCGCGGACGGGAAGACTGGCTGAGGCGCGGAAGGCGTTGTCGGTAAGAATAAGGTTTCTATAGCTCTGCAGCAAGGTTGCGTGGCTAGGTAGAGAGCCGAAGGAGCCTGTTGGGAGAGTCTTGACAAAATTTTGTAGAGAGACTGCACCGGCGGTACCATTCGCTGCTGCAGCATCCCGGTTGAAGCCGATGTTCATCGCAGCCTTCAATATGAGCGCCTTCACACGTGTGATATTTGTATCCTCCACTGTGGCGGCGGTTGTGGCAGTGCTCGAAGTATGTTGACTGCTTTGGGTGTAGCCCGATAAGTTGGAGGCATTGCTTGACCAGCGTCCACCGCCACGGTCGCTGCGCGAATCTGTTGAAGTGCCTAGAACCAGAATGTTGGGCATCTGAGGACTGGCGTCGGGCGAAACGGGGGTGTCCTCGAATTCAGTGACCGGTGTCTCGGGTACGACGGGGTGTGGTCGTGGCCGGTCGATATCGGCGAGGCTGCGGAGGCTCTCGCGTTTTGAATGTAGTGAAGCGCGGCTACCAGCGTTCGACCGGGAGACATCAGAGGAGTGACTACCCATCGGCTGGAGGCCGAAGGGTGGACCGGCAGCGAAAAAGTTGATCTGGTTCGGGCGTGGGGTGCCCCGATCTGGTCGTATTTGGGTCCAACCTTCACGGAAGATATCGCAGAGTTCCCAACATGCCTGGACGGCTGAGCCAAGGAGTTCTTCATCGGGTGCTTTGCCGTCTCGTCGATTTTGTCGTAGGCTAAATAGCATCTCGGCCAACGACCAACAGGCTCGGAGGAGCGAGTCTGTTTCTTCGGCGAGGTCACTGCGTTGTTTCATGAGGCGATGGCAGAGCGTAATATAGAAATCTAGGGTCCGTTCCCTGAATGCCTCGGGGAGGGACCGGCTGTCCTGTGCGCTGTAGAGGCTGGAGAGATGTGTTAGACAAACCCCAGAGCACGGAAGCAGAATTTAGAGTAGAGTAGGGCATGAGGAGTCAGTTCGTACTGGTTGTTCAGCTCGAAGCTCACCCGGAGGATTGAATCGGCTGTCTCATCCTTCTTCAGTCGTACATCAAACAATGATTGACAGAAATCACGGCAGAGGTCGAGGTTCGTTCGGACACCATAAGACTCGGAAATATCGTCCCGGCTTTGATAAAGTCGCTTACAGAGCTTCCAGCAGCTCTTCCATGCTTTCTCGTGGGCATCCGGTGTTCCCGAGCTGTTGAAGACACGCTCTCGGTGGATCGAGCTAAGGTTGGCGAGTGTGTTGCACAGCGTCCAGCACTCCTCAAGGGCTGCCTTGAGCGCTTTGACCTCGGTATCCTGCCCAGGCGAAGGCCCCGGGAAATCGTCCGCCTCATCATACTCGTCATCATCCGCGTCCTGCTCATGACTTTCGGGTATCACTAGATGTAGCAGGGGGTGGTCAGATTGATCATCATCCTCCACGAAACCCACATGACGAGACTTACACTCCAAGCTACTGGCAGTACTTGATCGTAACTTCGAGGGGTCGCCTGAAAGCACATCTTCTAGTTTTTGGGCTTGTGGCGTTGGCGCGTCTAGCCCAAATACTACCGGCTTCACCTTCGTGTTGACCACGGGCGGAGGCAGTTGGTTTGGGGGTGTCTAAAACCAAAGTCAATACATCAAGTCCGTTGAGGCCGCGTAGACCGGACTGTGAGTTCAAAATCATACCACGGTTGATGGTTCACTTGGTGGAGGGCTGCTTGCGTTTGTACTCTCTACGCTGGCGATGCTAGCCGTGTTCGACTTCGAGGCTGCATCGCTTGACTGCTGGCGGCGATTTCCCTGGTAAGTATGGCGGCCATGCTAAAATGACGAGGATGAAGGGCATACCCAATTCTGAAAGCCAGGGGGCGCATGTATCACTGAGACAACCTCTTCGCTGAGTGGCCGTCGGATGTTGTCAGGGATGTTGGTCCTCAGCATCATGAGCTAGCGACATTCCGGTCAGCCGACTGTATCTTGCGCATCGAATCCATCACTACCGTACCGAATTTCGTACATGGCCGTTTTCCTGCTCGGCATTCTCGGCCGCTTCATCTTCAATTTCTGTGGTCTCAGTCCCGTTGGACGTTACGGGAGAGGGGCCGACGATATCACTGCTGGGGCTCATCAAGTGGGCCGAGCTTGGCCTTACGAAGGAATTGGGACGGAGGGATTGTGAATCGGGACCGGAGGAGGAGCTATGTCAAAAACATGGGGGTTAGAGTTCGTAATGGGGGACGCAAGGTATGCAGCGGGGACGGTGATTTCGTACGCCATATACTGAGAAGATAGGGAGCGCGGTGAGTCTGGTCCCGTGGAGAGCGACATTTCTGCGGCATGCGACAGATACCTCGAGGCGATGGATCCCGTTGACGACCTCAAGGGTGCCTCAAGAGCCATCGCGCCCAACCGTAGGTAGTGGGGCAAGCCGAAGTCGAAGAACGGGAAGAAGTTTTGCAGCTCGTGGTGGTGTTTTCCGCCGATCCGGCTTAATGATACAACAATACCGGGTCGGTGTTGGGCAGCAGCGAGGTCTCGCAAAGGGGCGCAAAAATTGGCGGAGGATTTGACGATATCACACTCGATGGGGAGGACGAGGCGGATGGGAGGAAAGGAAGTCTCGGCCGTCTGTTGCTCCTGGGTCTGGGAAAATGTTGAACAAAAACCGGTAGCCCCGCCCTGCAAGTTGGGTCGGTTGGTTTGGAAGAATGATTCCTTGCCTTGTTGCTGGGAATGGCAGAGCACGAATCGACGAATGGAGTGGCGAAGGGATGCCTCTCGGGTTTGCAGAGATCCAAAAGCGGGTGCGCGTAGTCTGATCCAGGTTACAGCTTTGGAGCTTGGATTGGACTTTCCTCGGTGATGATGAGACGTCGAAGTTGAATATCGAGTTGTACCGAGGAAGGCTAGTATCGCCTATCTTTGTCCTGCGGAAGAATAGCGACAGGCACAAGAACGGCCTGAGCAGCGCGGCAACAAAAACGGACAGACGGTAGCGGGACTTGTTGAGCAAATACGGAGCGCAGCTTAGCGGGGTGCGACAAGTGGCCAACGAGCGTGACTGTCGACTCTCTTCTGGCGGCGAACCTGTCGACGCGGGCAAAAGCGGCGGGGTTCGGCGGAGGGAATTCTAGCGCTAGGTGCGTGAGTCGTGACTGGTATGAGCGGTTGACGAACGCACGTTCTCTGCGCTTAAGAGGAGCGCGACAACCAAACGGGAAGAAGATGGCGGCGGCGCGCACTTACTAGTGGTTTACTGGGAACTCAAGGGCCTCCCTGGGCAAGTGGGCGCCTTACCTGAACAGGGGCAAGACTCTTCGACAACACCACCAACCGACCGAGCCTGCAAGCGCATGCAGCAGCACTTCCACGGCGCGGCCGCAACATGAACGACACAGTCTCGGGAACAAACCCTGGTCCTCGCTTTCGAGGCTGTGGCGCTTGGACCGGGGCAGAAACAGTGACTCGGGCGGGCGAAGGAAGAAAACTACCAGACAATTGTTGTTTGCCGAAGAACTTTTGGGCCGTTTCTCGTGCAACCCGGACCGTGCTTGTCGGATGGTTAACGCTATGTTGTTGACCGCCCCGTTGTGATCCTCTGATGAAAGAGCGCGAAAGCGCGCGGAGCGGGAGCAGCAGCAGCAGCAGCAGCCCCGGCGGCGTGGCAGACAGTCCAGTCGCAGAAGAGCAGAGGACCTCCCGCCCATTCAGACAAGGGACCGATGCGTGTTAATTCTGCTCTGGCCAGTAGGAAGTCAGCGACGAGCCCCTCCTTCTGCCGATGGGCTGCATGGGTCGTGGCGCCGGCGCTTAGCACAACTTGTGGCTCCTCTTGCCCGCAAGTTAGCGGTCATGGATTTACAAACCGTCCCTTGTCCGCCATCATTTCGGGAGGGGGCAAGTAGGCATTTTCTGGAGCTACACTACCAACTCGCAACATCCTGGATCGTCATCCTGGTTCCCCCCCCAGCCAGTTCATCCCATCTCACCTTGACACTAGTGGAGGTAGTGGACAACTGTAGTGTACAAAGTTGATAAAGGCAGGGAAAACAGACGGAAGTACATAGTATGTCTCGTTGAGACATTCCCTAACGGGCAGACTTGGTAGACACGGGAATGAGGCTTGATCCTGCTCCCCAGATAGTCAGCACTGCTTGTTTTGGGAGACCAAAACCTGGACGGAAACATGGCCGAGCTCGGGAAGAGCAGCGGGCGAGAGTCAGAAAACGGTAGGGTCGCCCGCGAATTGTTCATCGGATCCGAAATCTCCGGGCACCGTCCCGCAGGATGCACAGTGCTATGTTAATCTAAACCCGCGCTTAGCACCGTGCATGGGATTAAGGCTAGTCACAACTGGCTTGGAATTGGAAGGAAGCGGTTGTGGGGAGGGAAACTTAGAAAGTAAATCTCGATGCAGGTTTGGGCAACGAGCAATGCTGAATAGACATAAACCTCAGGCTATGAAGGCAAACATCACGGGAAAAGGGCATGAACCAGGGTATAGGGTAATAGGATGCACGCCGATAGCTTCGAATGTTGGCGTGCCGCATGGACGAACTTTCGGGTGGGGTTGATTGGCTGGCTCGACAAGGGTTCGAAGTCAACGACAAGTGGTCTCCCGACTGTTTGGTTCAGGTCCTATTTTGGCATAGCGGGGAGCAAACGCGGTTAACAAGGATGGGACGAATCTGCGTCGATGTGCTCGCGAAGCGAGTTATGATCGCTTCTCCCATCAATCAAGGGAGATGTCGACCGTAGTGTAGGTTGTTTGTTTCACGGGAGACATTATCAAAAGGTAGACGCCACCCAGTCTCATCAGCCGCAATTTAACCCTCCATAAGCTGTTTGATTTCCCTAGGCGATGAGAGAAATGTGGTGTGGAGTTGCTCGAGCTGTTCACTCTACATACCAAGTATATCGTCAAGTACAAGAGCACGGTTGTCCACCTGCGGACAATGATGCTTCTGATCGGCGGTTCAAAATATGGAACTTGGTCTAGTCTGGGGGAGCACCCTTAAAGAGAGATGATACTCCGTAGTAGGAACCGTTTGTTGGTTTAACGATTCTTTTTGCCAGGGCACGAAGATCAACACGTTGTTGGTACCGTGACTCGCGGCCAGGCGCCCTGATACTCACATCAGGTTATTCCCAGTCCTGAAGGGTGGCGCCTAGCACAGGTAGGAACGACGCCTAGCGGTGTGGGTTAACATCCAGAAAATACACCATTCATGCCAACACATAGCTGGTTATCGTTCCCGTTGATTCGCAACATTCCGTTCCTCTCAACATGCTCTAAAACACTTCTCCGCAGACCCTCCACTTCCTTGCCCTCCACCCCCCCTCTTCCCGCATCCCTATTGCCAACCGGTGCGCTCGCAGGTAAGGGTGTGTACGTCGGCATAAAACGAGACCAGAAGAATACCGGCTTGAGGGTCTCCCGAGTAATGTGAAGGTATTTGGCGCATTCATACGACATGCTTGGATCCCACGCAGGTGCTGTGATACACTTTGATATCGAGTCTGGGTTGGCTAAAGCGCCGTTCCAGGCATCGGCCGTGTTTGCGCCCACTGTCTTCCCACTTCGAAATCCATCTCGTCGGGGCCGCTGGGCCAAAATCCCGATTCCCACTCCAAGCACTTCGCGGATTCGGAAAACGGGGCGAGGGGTTTGTTGCTGCTGCTGCTGCTGCTGGAACAAAACTAAGACGAAAACCGGGTTGTTACGACGACACTTTGCTAGCCCAATCCAACGCCTGTAAATGCATGACACGTGAGTTTTGTTTGGCTTTACTCCTGGTTGCGCTGCTGCATCTCGATCTTCTTGTAGTTTCGCCCATCGGGAGTGTACCTGCGGGAAACTTTGTTAGAATAACCGCTTGAAGCAGTGCCGCTTTCAAATCCTGCGCGATAGGGGGCATACTTCAGAAGCTTCTCAATCAGGTCGACATGCGTCATGACCATGCGCCGGCAGCAGTACCGCTTGCACTCGAGTTGATCGAGAGCATCGCTGTTCAATCGTCAGCATGCTGGGTCGGCGTGAAGCGAGATAAAAGGTCATCCCTACCCGTCGCTTAACCCTTCCTCCTCAATCAGTTTCACAAACTTTTCCCAGAGGTCGCCCGTCACCTAACGAACAGTCAGCAGAGCGGCGCGACAAACCCTGCGGGGAGGGAAATCCACCTTCCCGCACGAAAAACAGCGGATTGGAATAATCATTTTGGCGCCAATTGAAAAATGATACACTGGGTGTAAAGGGAGTCGTGTCGATGGCTGAGAAACGTTGCGGTCGGGAGAGTTGTTGCGTGCCGAAGACAAAAATTAGGTTCCGGAACGAGACCATCGCAAGTTCGCGCCATTCTCAAATCTTTGTTGATGGAATGGCCCGTGCGTATCGCCGATAACGACCGCGAGCGATGCAGCCCCACTGTAACTTTTTTTGATGTCCGCCAAAATTTCTTCTGGCTGCAAGCAATTGGAGACTGGAGGTTTCAGTGGTTTGGGTGTTTCTATCTTAACATTGGCCCGTTCCACTCACCTCACTCTTACTCTAGCTCTCTTCCGCGGGCAGAATTCACAATGGCGCCTAATAGGGACGTGAACGGCGACACAGCGTCCTTGAAACGGAAACGAGAGCCGAAGGACGATCCTGCCCTGTCACAAAAGAAGCATCGCCGGAGATCCAACCAGCAGCAAGGGACGTCGCAACAACTTGACGGCGGTCTCGAGATTCCAGATGCCACGTCGGCCAACACCGGGGTAGTTCAGCAAAGGATAGCACCATGGAAGTTGTCCAAGCCAATGGGCGGCAGGATGCTGGATATCGATCCCATCTTTTCTCCCGACGAACGGTTAGTCAAAGAAGTTACGGAAGGGTAAAACTCAATGAATTTCGGCCCTAATGTACTTCGTTTAGGCACTTGCTCATCGTATACAACACGTCGCTCCAAGTATATTCGACCAACGACTCCCTCCTGGTTCGCAGGATTCCTATCCCCGTGACGAGACCGGACGGCGAGAACGAACTCGCGTCGGCACATATCGTGGCCGCGGTTCTGTCAAAGAACGATGCGAATTATGTTTGGGTCGCAACTTCAGACGGACGTATCTGGCGTATCAATTGGGCCTCCAACTCAGCTGTGGGCGCTCCTTTTCAGATCGAGGCTAAGAAAGTGTTGGACCTGGACGTGGACACAGTCGAGTTTGGCGGCAAGGCGGAAGATGTTCTCCTGGTCTTGCAGAGACTCACAAAAGCCTCGGCGCAAATATTTGCCTACAACAGAAAGAGCCTGGAAACAGGGGTTGCTAAACTCCTCCACACTTACGACGAAAGCCCTCAACTCCTGCGGTCCATCGCCGGAGCGAGACTGATCGTTGCTGCGGCAAGGGAAACGTTGCACATTGGCCAGTTGAAGGGGAAAAAGGTGGTCTCTCTGATGGACTTGGCGTACCGCTTCCACTCCTTTGACGTCCCAGATATTGTCAGCTCCTTGGACGTCAGGCACACCGTTCGAGCAACGAAGAAAGGAGGATATGAGCTCCGGTCTGTTGATCTTGCGATTGGTTGTGCTCGAGGCGCAATTTACGTGTATCACGACTTGCTCGCCCAGCTACCGCAAGATGATGTTGGTGCCTTGAAGGTGGGCATGATACAGCCAAAGAAGCACCATTGGCACCGTCGAGCTGTTCACAGTGTCAAATGGTCTCAGGACGGTAAGCGCCATCCAAAAATAAGAAGAATCGCTTGTAATCGCTGACTGACACCCTTATTAGGCAACTACTTCATCTCCGGGGGCTACGAAACCGTTCTTGTGCTCTGGCAAGTAGATACCGGGAGGATGGATTTCCTCCCATACCTGTCAGCAGCCATCGAGAACATTGTTGTGTCGCCTCTAGGGTCCTCGTATGCCATCCATTTGGACGACAATTCCACCATGATCCTATCAACTGCGGAGATGAAGCCAACCATGTACGTCTCTGGCCTTCAGTCGCTCGTCTTGGGTGACCGTCCATCCAAAGATTCACTGGTGCGACGCATTTGGCGACCGGCTGATGAGATTACAACACCGTTGGTTGCTGCTGTGAACCCGCGATCTTCGTCACAAATGTTTCTCTGCGTCGGCAATGGGCAACAAGCTTCGTTGGGTGCGTCGCCCTCCACGCCACTTGTTCAGGTGTTTGACATTTCGTCGTTCCACGGTGTCACGAAGCATGCCATTGCGCGGACCAGCGCCACCGACGCAAATATCACCACAGAGGGCGCGCCAATCTCGGAACCGACCGCAACTCAGCTTTGCTTCTCTCGAGATGGCAAGTGGCTTGCCTCGGTTGACGAATGGCAGCCTCCCGAACGAGACACAGACGTACTCTTGACGGGATCTAAAATACCAGAGGAGGCATCCCGGGAGAGGCGTGAGATCTATCTCAAATTCTGGGAAGTTGGGGCCGAAGCCGAAGCCGACCAGTTCCAGCTGGTGACTCGGATCAATGATGCGCATCACACCGACCAAACAGAGCCTATTTTTTGTCTTGCCAGTGACCCGACATCCTCCCGGTTCGCCACAATCGGAGGTGACGCCACGGTGCGATTTTGGACCCCACGAATGCGCAGGAGAGATGGACTCGCAGCGACCGGCCCCAACGGCGAACCACTACGGAGCTGGGTTTGCTCCCGGACTGTCACTTTGCCCATCCACGAGCAGCAGGATGATTTCGTTGAGACGGCCAAGGATACCCCCCGCAACGGTGCTGTCACGTTTTCGGAAGACGGGTCAATCCTTTTTGCCGCGTTCGGCCCTCCCTCGGGAGCTCTAGTCGTCGCCATTGACACCGAGACTGGTGATATTCGAGACCTCGTTTTCAACATGTACAAGGGCGAAATTCGCGCTCTGCGCTCGCTGGGATCGTCATTGATCATGCTATCGGAGGACCTTGTTGTTTACGATATTGTGGCAGATGAGCTGCTCTACAGCTACTCTCTCAAAGAAACATCGCCGGCTGCCAGACGGCTCGCTCAGCTTGCGGTCAACCACGATTCCCGCAGTATCGCCCTCGTTGCACCTATCCCAGACCAGACACAGAGCAAGATCAAGAAAGGGGCTAAATCGGAGCTCGTTATCCTCAAACTCGATGAGGACGAGCCCCAGCTAGTTCAAACGTTCCCCCATCTGATCACCTCTATTTGTGCTGCACCATCGTCCTCCGGTTTCATTGTCGTTGACTCCACCGCTCAAATCTGGTCTGTAACGGAGGGGCCAGAGCAAGCGCCGATGCTCCAGGCTTTATCGGATTTGGGAGTAGACAATGATGCCGTCGGCGACGAGGTGCAGGAAGCCGAAGCCAGCGACGAGGAAATGGGAGACGAGGATCAAGATGTGGAGATGGTGGATGAAGATGACACGCATGCTGCGGTCGTAGCGCCCCAACATCTCGCCATGATTTTCAATGCCGCGCCAGCTTTCGCCATGCCGCCGATTGAAGATGTTTTCTATCAGGTGGCCGGGTTGTTGTCAACGAAGCCTATCAGCCCCTAGGAGTCGCCAAACACAACCGGATTTCCCAAAGCTGCACAGATTCACACCTCGCCAATTCGTATCATGGCGGTACCACACTGGCAGGCAAGTGGTGGGCATCCCACTTGGTAGTGTGCCCCGTAGGTCGGTATAATGCGGGCGCTCTAAAACAAGCCTGAGGCGAACAGAGACCGGCAAGTCGTCAACTCGGCGCCTGGGTCCTGGCCACACTCTAGATTATGCGGCCCCAACGCCGCGTTTTGGAAGAACAAAGGACATATGCCGGTTCTAAACGGATTAGAATTCCCGGTAAGGCGGGGGCCGAATTCGGGGCCGGGACAAGCTTCGTTCGCAACGGTAGTGCCCATGATTGGCTTTCGACCCCCTGCCCCGCGTTGCGGGACGGATGCTGAAGTTGTGGTGAATGGGTTGGATTGTGGGGCACGAAGTGGAAAGCCCCGATTACGCCATAACGGCCGTTCATGTCCAAGAGGCCCGTTGCGGAGAGATGGGTCATGTCCGCGGCGGGGGCTCTTTGACTTCTCAGTACATAGTTTAACCGTTCAACGCAAGATAAATCCTGAGGGGAGCTTGAAACCCCATACGCTGTTAGCAAAAGCCTAACGACATACCCAGTTATCATAAATTTACTTGAGTGTTCCTGGTCAGCGTTTTCCTCCTGTGATCAAACAGCGGCTTCTGTACTGTTTGATCTCTCACTTGCTGTCTCGGCTTGGCTTTTGTTTAAGCACGGCACGGTACATGTGTGTCTACGAAGTGGCATCATGTCGTTCACTTCAATCCCCATTCTAGATCTGGCGTTGGCCCGGGATCCGGCCACAAAGCCTGAATTTCTCTCCGACCTGCGACATGCTCTGATTGAGGTTGGCTTCCTCTATCTCAAAAATGTGGGCATATCCGATGAGTTCTTCAAGCGGGTTATCGACGAAGGCAAGGGGTTCTTTGACATACCCATGGAAGAGAAGTATGGCCAACAGAGAAACTCGTCCTTAGCGCCATGAGGCCGGCCACTAAGCAGATTTGTAGACTCAAAATTGAGATGAAGAACGCCCCATCTTTCCTCGGCTATTCTCGTCTTTCAGCGGAGGTGACGGCCGGCGCCATTGATCATCGCGAGCAAATCGACATCTCGACGGAGCACCCAGTGCCCGGTCCAGAAGCCCCGCGATACCACAACCTACTGGCGCCCAACCAGTGGCCGTCTGCCGACGTTCTGCCCAACTTCCGCCCCGTCTTCACCGAATACATCAAGCGCATGGGTGACATCTCGATCTCCTTCACTAGCCTGATCGCCGAGGCCATCGAACTTCCTAGCGACGCCTTTAACAAGTACTTTGACGCCGACCAGCAGCACAAGCTCAAGATCGTCAAATACCCAGACGTCGGGGTGCTGGGCGCAGAGGGCAAGGGAGGAAACCAGGGTGTTGGGCCGCACAAGGACAGCAGTATGCGCGCCCCTTTCCTTCTTCACCCTCCTTCACACGGCTCATGCCTCCGTCCCTTTTCTGTCCAGCTCCCGCTTCTGGCCCAAAAGACTGACCCCTGGCGAACTTCACAAATAGTGCTCACTTCTTACCTCCTCCAAGCCTCCCACCACACAGGCCTCCAAGTGCAGAACGTACGCGGCGAGTGGATCGACTGTCCACCAATCGACGGCACGCTGGTCGTCGCCATCGGCCAGGGGCTCGAAGCACTCACACAAGGCGTGTGCACCAGCACGACGCACCGGGTGCTCTCCCCGACCGCCGGCGCCGGCCCACGTTTCTCGATTCCCTTTTTCCAGGGCGTCAGCGGGGACACGGGATTTGACGACCTGGAGAAAGTCGGGGTTGGGCTTGTCCCCGAGCATGTACGCGAGCAGCGGCGCAAGGCGCTGGAGCGCGCTGGCGGCCGGCTGGACGACGTCGAGTTTACGTTTCGTCGGGGAAGGGCGGCCAAGACGCTGGGCGAGGCCACCTTCAGGAATAGGGTCAAGAGTCATCCCGACGTGGGCGAGCGGTGGTATCCGGATCTGTTGCAGAGCGTAAGGGAGGAGGAAGCAGCGTTGGCGGGGAAGACGGGGGTAGTGGAAGTGCCTGTAGTGGCAGCCAAGGCGGTGGAGGCGCACTAGGTAGGCATGGAGTAACCGACCAGCCTATCCATAAGGTCGGGTCGGCTACATTTGTGTTAAGCGTGCGAGCGAGCAATCATCTCAGTTCAGCGTTGCACTTCGATAGGCCATCACAGATAAGTTCTAGACCAAACACGGGCCGTCGGCCTCGACTTAAAAAACAGACTGTTAACGCCTTGCGTCTATGCCCTTCGCAATCCTCGGTAGCCTACGAGTAGAACACCCTCGCTTGCTCCCCTGCCCTGCCGCTCTGTCATGGGTTTTGCCCGGCTCATTTCTCGTGGGACTCGTGTACGGTCGTGCTTCGCGGACAACACCGCGGACAACATGGGCTCACCTATTTATTTGGCGGCGGGCTGGTAATCCGGGAAGCACTGTGGCAGCGTCGCGTTATGTTTGTTGACGGCATGTAGCGTAAGTCTGGGAGAAAAGGACGTCGGTTAGTTTGGGCCGGGCTCCTCGTTAGGGTAGGATGTGTGTTGTTCAGAGGGGTTCAGAGGGGTTCATACTGAGGCTCGCGAGACGTCGAGAGGAACGTCTGCTTGCACTGGTTGCAAATGATGCTCATGGCAGCGGCATTCTAGACGTCGACAGGTTGTTAGTTTCCCCCGACGGGCCGCTTCTCCCCTTGGCCGGGTACGCCGGCCGCGAGCGCTCGAGATCCTCCATCGATGTGAACACGTACGGCCTTGAGCTGCGAGGCGGCCTTCGCCGGCGCCTTCTTGTCGTTCCGCGCGCGCTTCTGCGCTGCCTTGGCTCCCTGGGAGGTGGTGTCAGTCCCCGTAAAATTGGCCGACAGGGTCCCCAGATCGGCAGCGGTGGCACTCGGTTGGCGGAGAGTCGGGAACAGGTTCGCATCAGCGGAGACAGTGGAAAAACTTACGTTACCACCGCCCATTTCGTATGGCAAGTTCTCTCTTAATTTGTGTTATTCGGCTCGGTGTTGTGTCGTGAGTACAGTCACAGGTGCAGATGCAAACAGTCTGTCGCTTCTGTGTCGATATCTTTCGAGGTTGTCTCCCTGTCTTTTTTTTTCGTCGAGCGGCTAAAAGTGGCGCGCGGAAGTTGGGAAACTGAGTGAAACGCGGCGGTGTTACGGCGGCTCCATCAATCAGGCCGGTCGAGACGCACGGAGGACCGCAATTGCCCAAGGCGCCAAGCCACTTTTGCCCACTGTGTTGCAGACTGCAGTGCCTCTTCCTCCACTGCGGGATGACAGTTGGCAAACCGGCGAGCCAACTGGCCGAAAAGCCACCGTCCAGTCCCAGTTCTTCCTTCGGTTCAACATTCCGCCTCGAGTCCGCATCTCTTCCATTTCTGCGTGGGTGACCTTCCATTTCCCAACCCGCCGGTCTACAAGGTCAAGGATCCAGGGATGTCCTTTTTGCGCAGACGTTGGAAGTGAACGTTACTGTGCGCAACCTGTGAATCGACTGCGACGTAACTCCTCGAAGCGCCCGCCTCATCTTCCACTTAGCCGAGCTGAACAGCCTCTCATTTTGGATGCGGCGGTATTCCGGGACTTGAGCGGCAGAACCAGCCTCGAAGCAACGTCGAAGCAACGTCGAAGCAGCATCGAAGCAGCCACACTCCCTCGCTTCAACAGACGCGCTCGCTTGGCGCTGAACCGAGACGACAACCGCGCGCGGCCGCCATCTCTCGGTCTGCAAAGTTTGGTTCGGAGCAGCTGCCGAACTCGTCACATTCTCGAAGGTTTCCTCGGCCATCACCCCCAAAGACAGCGTATCTGCGGCGCGCCCTCCCGGATCTCGAATCCATCGGCCAGAACCCAGGTGGATATTGTGGGTCCCAAGGTTTCCCCCCTTCAACCCATCATCCCAGCCGTTGGGCCTTGTCGTGCGATCCCGGGCCGGTGTCACCAGAAGAAAACCGCGATGGGCAGCACAGCCGCCCCGTCTCCGGATACCATCTCCGACAGCGAGTTTCACGACATTCTGGCCAAGTATCCCGCCTGCGTTGCGGACATATCCGCCGCCAAACGAGGTTTGCACATCCATTTGTGACCTCAAATGGAGCTCCGAACGGGCAAAACTCCTTCAGTTCTAACCTTCCACGTGGCAGTGAAACCTGGCCAAGAAACCCTTGCCAGTCTGGACCAGTATCGCTATGGTGCGGCTCTTGCCACCTTCGGGTCCGAAACCCCGAATGTGCTTATGGAACTCGACGACGTCCGAAAACTCGTTGAATGGAAGCTGTACGTTTCACCGTCTCTCATCTCTGGTTCGCCGTTGGAGTTGCGCCCACTAGGCTCGATCTGGAAGTCATGTGTGGTCGGGCGAGCGGCGCAGAGCCGAAGATCCTGCAACAATGGCATTGGATCGTGAATCGCGCTTAGACAAGCGCCGCCCGTTGCGGCGTTCCACCACTTGTTAACAGTTCACTGATAAACTTGCTTCCCGTCCCCAGCCAGCATGGGAAGTTTCGGCCCACATTGATGAAACTCGTGTCGTCAAACGAGCCGGGTTTCGTTCGGGAGACCGTTCAGGAGGCAGTTGCGCACTATCGAACCAAGTCGAATGCCTCGACTGCCGTCCAGATCCTGACTCAGCTCAAGGGTATCGGCCCGGCCACCGCCTCCTTACTCCTTGCTACCCATAACCCAAACCATGTCATATTCTTTGCCGACGAGGCCTTCCACTGGTTGTGTTGTGGTGGGTCCAAATCCCCCATCAAGTACAACTTGAAGGAGTATGCCGAGTTGGATAAACGTGTGCAGGCTGTGACCAAACGGCTCGGCGTCAAGGCCGTCGACGTTGAGCGTGTCGCGTTTGTCTTGATGAGACAGCCAATGACCAAGACAACGGCTTCGGACAGTGCTCAGAATCCGCCAACCGGATCCGTAGCCGACAGCACGAGCCAAACGCAACCGGCAGCGAAACGGAAGGCCTCGGCTTTGGCCGATGCTCCCGTGCTTGAAGCGCCTGTGCGACGTTCGAAACGAGGGAAACAAGCGTCGTAGGCAAAGGCAAGGGGTGCACTCTCAACCACGTTAACCCATCGGTTGGTACGATCCGAGACTCCGGGAAGGGTTTGAAAGAAATACCCCTAGTCACTCTCAGCGGCTCTCTCTCAGCCCTGCAAATAATGCGAGCAATGAAACCTGGACCAAGACGCTCTGAGGAGAGATGTTTTCCATAATCGACTTTCAGAATTGTTGCGCTGCCAAAAATCCCCTATTGGTGACCTCCACGGTTATTCTCCGTGGACCTGCATAGTCGGCTTGACGGGCCGAAGCAGCGGGCTTCCAGTCCCCTGCCAATACTAAAACCGCTTCTATGCATTTACACGACAGTCGCATGGCTCCCATTCTGGGCTCCATGAGTTTTGTTTGTCGTTACCATACATTCCTTTTTTGTCGTGACGATCATGGGGACTCGAGCAGTGGGTATATCTCGCGTATTCATGGCACGCATCCTTTCCTCCTTGCCTTTAGTTCTTGCATTTTTGCGCGGCCCGCCAGGGAACCCCATATAATACTTATAAGTTTTTTTACCTTATATTTTTCTACCATTTGCCATGTCAACTCTTCCTGTTCCTTGTCATGGCCATTTCTGCTTGGCCGCTTCCGACCTTGTCGAGTATGGTAGATCTCGGGTCCCGGGCAAAAAAGGCTGAGACGCACTCATCCGCCCACTCTGATCCCATCCAACTTACATCAAGGTTCGCGGCCTTGAAAGAGGGTTTAATATCGGGGGAAGACCTAGCAGTTAACAACTCCTGGCAACGGCTCCTCCGACAGCTCCCCGGCGAGATCGACCAGGTGTCATCGCTCGGGTCTGCAGCCATCCCCACTATTAGCTTCGAAGACACCACAGACCCGACCCAAGCTGAACCCTTTCTGGAACAACTTCACCGAAGGGGAGTTGGTATCGTTCGAGGTGTGGTCCCCAAGGATACCGCTCTGGCCTGGAGCCAGGAGGCGGCTGAGTATGTCGAGCAGAATACAGCAACAAGTTTCCCGCCAACATCAGCTAGACCGCACGATATATTCTGGAGCCCTGCCCAAGTCAAAGCTCGGGCACATTCCAATATCATTGCAACGCAAAAGTTTGTGATGAGTATATGGAAGTCAACGGCCGACAACGCCAGCGTTACCCCGCGGTTCCCAATCTCCTACGCAGATCGTATGAGTTTGTCCACAGCATGGCGAGCTCCCCAGCGTGGGCCGTACGCACACATTGATGGTGGGAGTGTTGAACGTTGGGAGCCCGATGGGTATGGCCGGGCGGGCACGTACAAGGACATATTTTGCGGTCGATGGGAAGAATATGATCCTTGGGAGGTACGCATCGCTGCTATCCTTCTCCTAAAGCTTGACAACTTTGAACTGACCTCTTCTTCTCCTTTCACAGAGCAGCAGCCGCTTAGGAGTAACCAGTGATCTCTACCATAGAGCCGGTGCTTGTTCAATATTCCGTATGTTCCAGGGCTGGCTCGCCCTCGAGCCCATCACCTCCTCTGGACCAGGTTCTGTCCGTGTCTGCCCACTCCCCCGCCTCGCAACGGCGTACTTCCTCCTCCGCCCTTTTTTCTCCCCCGCCTCCTCCCCATCGACGGCAACGTCAACAACGCTCGCACCACCACCAC
The DNA here is from genome assembly GCF_033296635.1 of Dichotomopilus funicola. Lineage (NCBI taxonomy): Eukaryota > Fungi > Ascomycota > Sordariomycetes > Sordariales > Chaetomiaceae > Dichotomopilus > Dichotomopilus funicola. Next base: position 614,542 of record NW_026944023.1, read on the forward strand.
CAAACGGAGACCAATGGGCTTTCAACCATCCCCAAAACAGTATCCTCCACGGCGCCCTCCCCAGCTACGCACAAGAAATTTCCCCGACCCTCCATCCCCACCTCCAACTAGACTGCAGCATGATCGCCGTCCCAGATCTCGAACCAGGCGACTATCTCGTCTGGCATCCCGACCTCATCCATTCCATCCACACCCCTACTGACAACGAACACCCGGCCACCACTCCCACCCCAATGACAACGACCGGAACACCAACTTACATCTATCTCCCCGCCACCCCCTTAACTCAAACCAACGCGCTCTACCTCGCCCGGCAACGTAAGACCTTCCTTCTAGGCCACCCAGGCCCCGACTTTGGCGGCGGTCGCGGTGAGAGCGGACATGGCGGACGGCCGGGAGTGCAAGATGTTAACGATGCTGGGGGTGACGACGGGTTACGCGCGATGGGCCTGTTGCCGTGGGACGAGGAGGAGGCGGACGGGGATGAGGAGAGGGCGGTGTTGGCGATGGCGAATGGGATTTTGTTTCCGGATTTGTATGATATGCTGTAAGAGGAGAGAGGAAAAGGTCTAAAAGAAAATGGATGGGGGCTGGTGGGCATCATGGGTTGGCTTTTTGCTTTACTTGAAAGTTTGTTTTCGTGAGGTTAGGTGGAAAGGACGGCTTTGATATTTTAGATCGCCTACGCCGCACATACACGCACGCGGTTCTGTCCCAGTCAGAAAGGCAATACAATACTCACTGTACGGCAACGCAATCATTTGTTTGCCCAAGTCAACGTACAGGGTAATGGCCTTGCTCTAATAATATCCACAGCAACGTACATAACATAACTAGCGTTCTCCGCTGGCTTCCTCCAATTTTACTCGCCCCATACCCTTATATCTCCCACCCCTCACAAGCCCCAGTGGTCCACCTCGTTGAACGTTGCTTCAGCTGCGCGGTTCAAATTAGGCTTGCAAATACGGGGTGAAGGTTTCTGACGGCTTGGAGTTTCTCTGTCTGGGCGTATCAGCCTCTTTCTCCTTTATTGATGTGGTTTTCCCACGGGAATCGAGGGAATCGAGATCGTGCCAAAGGTCGCTTTCCTATTTGTCCTTCTTCGACGAGGTCCCATCCCCTTGGATCCGGCTGTTTTCGTCGGCCAGAGAGTAATACTCCTTCTGGAGCCCCAACGACTGCTCCTTCAAAGCGGCAATGTCCTTATCGCGGCGCTCGATCTCACGCTTGAGGCGCGAGATCTCCCCAGCGTCACCGGCCACGGCAAGCTTCTCGGCCTGCTTGGTGTTCTTGTCGGTCCCCTCGTATTGCTTGACCTTCTCCTCCAGACGCAGAACTTCGAGGATCATAATGTAGGTGCGGTTGAGGATAAGCGAGAGGAAAAGCGTGAAGCCGCAGAGGTACATGTTGCGCTGCGAGTAAAACTTGCGGGCTTGCACTTCGAGACGCTCGTGTCCCATGATTGCCGTTCTATTTGATCACAGTTAAGTCAGCCAATTTCTAAGCTCTCATACAAGCTTGCTTTTGAGGGGGTCCATGTCCGCTTACGCAGAATTGCCGCTGTTCTCAGTGGCAGCCGCCAATTCGAGCTGAACCCGATACACGCGGTTGACACTATCAATGAAGAGAATCAGGATGAAGACAAATGTGATCTTCAACCAGTACTGGACTTTAGCAACGATGGGGTTCTCCGAGATAAAGCTACGAGAGCGGTGGTCAGTTTGGACGTGCACGAGGCTGTGCGGGGTGGACGGCCGGCGGAACCTACGTGAACACCTTCCGCCGCATCGAGAACGGCATGGGCAGGATTAGGAGCATAAATAGGGCCATTTCTGCTACAAGTAGCAAGAAGACCTATATTCGATGATTAGCCTCCATTCAAACTCAGAGCGGGTTGCTATCCAGCAGTTTGGGCTGGAGCAAGGGAGGGCGCCAAGGAGGGCGTCGGAGAAGGGTGCGCACCAAAGTGTAGTAGAGCGTCATCTTGGTTGGTGCTTAACAAACTGTTCCGACGCTGTATTGAGTGATGCAATGTTGTCGTCCTTTATTGTTTTGAAGGTTGAAAGGAAAGGACAGGTTGTGCTGGGGAAAATGTAAAATAGCTTCGCAGCTCTGCAAGAAGTGACGTGGTGTGGAAACAGCTCGAGCAACTGGCTACTGCTTGGCGGCAAGGGCCCAGATCGAAAACGTCATTGCCTGTGGCTGAGGGCAGGCAGATTGAAGTGGTCGGTGCACGGTTCACATGTGTTGACCCAAGACATGGAATTTACCCCTAACCCTGAATATTACTATGTACTCTCTTTGCCAGCTTGCTTGTTTGTTTCACGGAAGGGACTCGGGCTCAGCTCCTTGATGAAGCCGTTGCTTAGTCTTCCGTAAAGGCAGCGTGGCTCGAATGATATAAAAGGGCTTAAAACAGAACCGGGAGATCTGTTTTTGCCTCTGGATCATCAGAAAATTATGTGCCCAACTGATAGTAACGCCGCCGAAGATTTTCTGATACCTACCTGAGGCTTCAAGTCACCCCTCTGTACTTAGCATATTAGCAGCTTCCAGTGTTTTTGTCAGAATATCACCGTTCGCGTTCCTTCCCTATCCGTCAATGTTGCAACTGGAGTCCGAGAGCTGGCACATCAATACATACAGCCACTCCCAACATCCCCAAGTTCCTTCTTAATCCAAGCATAACCCGCGGTCACCGACTAGACCAGCCATTTACGCGCCGCCCCTCGAAATTGATACATTTTGAAAAGAACGGCCCTCGAAAACGAGAAGAAAAAACAACTAAGTTCTAAAGCCGAGGAACAGTCAAACAAATACTCTCCGCCAAGATGAAGTGCGGTTTCATCAGCGTTGTCGCATTCCTTGCAAGCAGCCTCGTCGCCGCGACGCCCATCAGCTGCTCTCAAGTTCGTAAATTTTCTTACAATACAGGGAAATATTCTGTTTGGTCAAGACACGTTTCACTAACTACATCCAGTACAAGCGCGACCTCATCCTCAAAGGGGAACTCTCGCCTGAAGCCTGCTGCAGCTACGGACGATGTCTCGGCGACGTGGTTATCGCGATGGTCTAGACGACGAATAAGGTTAGCTTCTAGGCTAAACGCTCCCACGGCTCGGCTCTTTAAACATTCAACGGGACATGGAACGGTGCTCCCTCCTTTACATGGCCCCACGACAAGGCAACACCATATTCTTTTAATACGGATACGATATGTCGGGAGCAACACCGAGCTGTCTAAGTTTCTGTCCAATCACCGCACTGGCGTGATAAAGGCGCATGGATTGGGGTTTTGCAAGCGATTTCAACCTATCAGGTTAAATGGCTAGGCAAGGTGTTTTTACGGATGTTGAACTTTGTTATTTCGCTATCTCTGCTGCTTGCTATCAATCAGCTTGCCTGTCACAAACCCGGAAGAGAAGCAAGGTTTGGGTTCGAAGGAAGGGAGGGATAGCCCACTTGGATCGATTCAAGATAATTCTGTACGCTAACTATTGTGCTGCGCGTGTAAACGTGGGAAATAACTTAGGATGTGTACTTGAAGTTATGTTTCCGTGGGAACATCGACATGGCCGAGACCATAAATTCTTCAACGCTGCGCAAAATACTGTGGTATCCTCCCTCGGCTTTTTTTTCTTTTTTCCATTCTTTTTTTTTTTTTTAATTCCTCTTTTTTTTTTGGCGCGGGGGAGGCGCCTCCCCACGGCCAAAGCTCTTGACATGGAAATGCTTGTCCGGTGTCAAGGAGGGGCAGCCTCCTTTCATTAATGATTGGCGCGCATAGGGTAGTAGGGACCGCCTGAAGCGTCCCCGGCCTCGGTCTTCCCGTGGCCGAATCGGCGAATGCCCCACGCCCGGGCTACAGGAACTGAAGCTGACTTCCATCCTCCCGAATGACCACCAAGATGGGGACCACATCGTTGAGGAAAAACCCCGCGGATATTGTTCGGCCCCAGCCGCCGGGTATGTGACAACGGGAAAGGCCACCTGACAACAACGAAGCCAATAACAGCCTATCAACGCTCGACTGTGTAGCCTGGCAGGGTCGAGGCCTGTCTTTGGTGGAACTCGCTTTCTTCCGTGCCCACCGGGAGTGGTCTTGCATTCGGGCGGCTTTGGTGCTGTGTGGGGTCCAGCACAACAGAGTCCCATGTCACCGTTCTTGCCGTTACGAACAAAATCAGATGGCGAAGTCAGAGATGAACGTTTCAGGTCTGACACTGTGTATCCCATGCAGAACCTGCAGGTGATCGTCTCGCTACATCCCGCCGGGAACTGGAAGAAATTGTATAAGATAAAGTAACATCCCACGCTACCCCGCCTCTTGACACAACTCTCCGAGGACCTGTGTCCCCCAATTCCTTACGACCCGTCTCACCAAAATCCCTCTCCTACACAATGGCTACCAACGGCTCCAGCGTCATAACAAAGGCCACCAAGGCCAACATCGGGGTCTTCACGAATCCCAAGCACGACCTGTGGATAAATGAGGCAGCGCCAACACTGGACAGTGTCCAGAAAGGGGAGGAGCTTAAGGAGGGTCAGGTTACCATTGCGATACGGAGCACAGGAATTTGCGGGTGAGGCCTAGAAATCCATATCCTGTAGCCCTAGAGGGCAGGGGCAGAGGGGGATCCGGAAGGAGGAGAAACTCGAAGCTGACAAAATGGGTACTCCCTCCCTCATTAGCTCGGACGTCCACTTCTGGAAGCATGGCTGCATCGGCCCCATGATTGTTGGGGGCGACCACATTCTCGGCCACGAATCCGCCGGCGAAATCATTGCGGTACATCCGAGCGTAACAAACCTCAAGGTCGGCGACCGCGTGGCCGTCGAACCCCAGGTGATTTGCAACGCATGCGAGCCGTGCCTCACAGGCCGGTACAATGGTTGCGAGTCCGTTGACTTTCTCTCAACCCCACCCGTCCCGGGCCTCTTACGTCGCTATGTCAACCACCCGGCTGTGTGGTGCCACAAGATCGGCGATATGTCCTACGAAGACGGCGCGATGCTCGAGCCTTTATCCGTCGCCCTCGCGGGGCTGCAAAGGGCCGAAGTTCGCCTCGGCGATCCAGTGCTCGTCTGTGGTGCGGGGCCAATCGGGCTGATCACGATGCTCTGCGCCAAGGCGGCCGGCGCATGCCCACTAGTGGTGACAGACATCGATGACGGCCGGCTACGGTTTGCTAAGGAGATCTGCCCAGAGGTGATCACCCACAAGGTCGAGCGATTGTCGGCTGAGGACTCGGCCAAGGCCATTGTGGCCAGCTTCGGCGGTATCGAGCCGGCCGTGGCACTGGAGTGCACCGGTGTCGAGAGCAGTATAGCAGCGTCGATTTGGGCGGTCAAGTTCGGCGGAAAGGTGTTCGTCATTGGAGTCGGGAAGAACGAGATTCAGATCCCCTTCATGCGTGCCAGCGTCCGCGAAGTCGACCTGCAGTTCCAGTACCGATATAGCAACACATGGCCAAGGGCAATTCGGTTGATTCAGAACCGTGTCCTTGACCTAAGCCGACTCGTGACGCATCGCTTCGGGCTGGAGGATGCGCTCAAGGCCTTCGACACGGCGTCAGATCCCAAGACCGGCGCCATCAAAGTGCAGATCCAGAGCCTGGACTGAGGGTTGGAGTCAGGCTTAATCCTTCCATGGTTGCATTCCGCACAGCCGTAACGGAGATCAAGGTGTGGTGGTATGGTAGTCTGGGGCTTTTAGAAGCCGTGTGCATCGTTAGAAATTCGTCCTATTACACGGGGTCAGGCTGAGGGGGTACCCACTCTTGCAATCCGGGGAAGTTCGACTTTAGCCGAGCTCCTCGCAACGGGCTCGATGGACGGAAGCGGCACAAGGAGTATCAATGGAGACGAACCGGAAAGACCGTGACGTCTCGCCTCATTTTTTTGGATGGCGACATGTGTTTATATAGACCATTTTTTGGGCAGAGGAACAAATTAACAAGAAGTCATTGACGATGGATGATGCTCACTTTGTGGTTTGCGCGCACATCGTACTGCCCGGCGTGACCTCTAGAGACGGGACTGTTCAGAAGTTCAAGTGAAGGGAGTGGCGCGAATTGCCATGGTACTACGGAGTAGTCGTCGAACCATCGAGGGGTGTTGAGGTTATGTTGCTGTTTACGGATCCTCGTCCTTTGATACAAGAGTAAAATCTTGGAACGATGGACGTTGCTCGATTAGGGAGATCCAATGAGGGAAGATCCACGGGATTTATTTCCATGAAAATAAACCAGTGGTGCCTGACCAATCGGCTGAAAAATACCGTAAAGTACGCAGAACAGTACGTTTATTACACGGAAGCTCTGACACTTGGCGCCCAGCTCTCCAATTAAGCCTGCTAATTGGCCGCCCGCATGCCGAGAAACCTGGCAACCACCAACGCCTTTTCTTCCGAGCTTTCCAATTTTTCTCGACCTCCGGCTCATCCCGTCCGACGGTGCGCGATATCGTTCTTTGAACCCAGCTCCTCTCACTCGGCCGCCGTCCACGATCGCTCCTCGGCCGCGACCCCGCCGTCCTCCGCGCCGCCCGCCCGAGTTCGATTTTTTTCTTTTCGATCGTTCCAACCAACACTTTGACAGTGGTCCCTTTTTCCCTCACCCCGGCCCAATCGACCCCCAACCAACCAAACCACCAAAATGTCGTTCGCCCTGGTCATGAGGCGATCCGGCCTCTCGGTGGGCCGCACCATGGTCCGTTTCGAGTCGACCACCACCACAACAAAGGCTGCCGAGACTGCCAAGCAGACTGTTTCCAAAGCCTCGTCAACCGTGTCGGAGGCAACTGCGAAGGCGACGCAAAGCTTGTCGCGCGTGACGGCGGCCGCCGGTCCGGCCCTCTCCAGCGCAGCAAAAGGTGCCGCGGGTGCACTAGGCCGCGTCGGCGGCCGGACCGGTCGCCTCGTCGGCTTCATTGAGCGTAAGGATACACCAGCCCAGCACCTTCATCCCATGCCTCCGTCCCGCCGAGAACAACAAACCAACAACACTGCCCCCGTCATCACCGGTCTTGGCCGACTTCCATTGCCCCTGGGGGTTGTCGTAAACCTAGATGCTCGGCGATGGTTGTTGGATGCATGGGATGGAGCTTGAGGAAGGCGTGTACGGTTTCGTGGCTCCAATGGCTAACCTCGCATGCAGAACAAACCCCCCTTGTGGTCTACTACTCCAAGGTTTTCGCCGAGGTAGCCAAACTCGTCTTCCACGGCCAGAAGATGAGCCCGCCGTAAGTCCCCCCCACTTCCACGCTGATCAAGCGCAGACGGCGGCCCAAACGAGCCAACTCTCATTACACCTAACGAGATACATCGTTTTGATGTGATTGTTTGCCGGCTGGCCGTCTTTCAACCTAGGAACACGACTGACGTGTTATTTCCGTCTCCACAGTCCCGCCTCGACCTTCCAAACGTACTTCCAAAACCTTTGGAAGCAGCTGCAGACCCCCGGCCCTTTCTTCTCGGGGCTTGTTGAGTCCGTCAACCCCCAACAGGTCCGCAATATCTCCAGGGCACAGCTAGCGGCTGGTGGAGTTCTCCTGGCCGAGTGCTTGGGCTTCTTCACTGTCGGCGAGATGATCGGCCGGTTCAAGCTAATTGGGTACCACGGCGAGACGCATGCCGCTCACCACTAAGTGGGCTTATTTCTGGTATCGATAAACGGGGGCATGGGGGTGTTGTTGGATCAGAGGAATTCCCGGCCCTCGGGCGAAGGAACACGACAGAGTTTTATTCCGTAGGCCGGCAGGGGCCGAAGCCCGGGAAAAAACGGGCATAGGGAATCGGTTGGGGGGTGTTGCTGTGTTTTGAAAAAAGGGGGGGTATAGACTCGGTGGCGTTCAAGAGAGAGGGGCTCCGAACCTAATTTCGCGGACATGTTCGGTACATTCGACACCTCCGTCCGTAACGGCAGGGGAGTGAGAAACCGTCGAGGGTGGGCAAATATCAGGAAGGGATGCGAAACGGCACCCATTTATGCTCCCTTGTATTAGTACCTCCTCAATTTTCCTATCCGTGGCAGGCTAAAAAAGCCCATGTCTTTCATTTGTTGTCCTGTACCACTACAATACCGCATGAAGTTAAAACAAAGCATCTACCTCATTTATTTCACGTACTATATACTCGCATTTCCCCACCCTTGCTACGCTCATATTATCTGTCATGGGCGTTGACAGTGCCAAACATAAACAGGTCCCAGATCCATTCTATGTCTCGACGCGTGCTTTGGTAACTTACACAAGGCCATCGATGTTAACAATTCGTGCATAGTAACACCCCCTCTCTTGATTGGTCTTATTTTTCAAACTTTAGCTGCCCACTAGAAATGATATTCTTTCTCGGGATCACCGAAGCCTAAGCAGGAACCTAAGATTCCTCATCCTCTTATCAACCACCTGCGGCCGCTGTTTGTGGGACGCTTGCTTGCTCTTTAACGTCCTAAGGGGGGCAGGACAGGGGGGGACCGGGGAAGAGTGAGGAACATCCCGACAACTCATCGATGGTGGTCTGCGCTAGGTCAAATGCGCATAGTAGTCGGTTTGCCCATGCGAGTATGAGTGGTGGGAGAGCTGAGTCGTGGCGCGGGTGTGGGAGGAGGGGGGAGAGTAAATGAAATATGTGGTTGAACCAGGAAGGGCGACATGGCATTACGTGGGTATTTGTCGGCTGAGGTATCCGTTGTCGACATTTGTCTTCACCAACCGGGTTTCCCGCCTGGCTTTTAGGGCGCGACTATGCTCCCTGATAGTCACTTCGTCTTTCACGTCTCGCCAGCAGGGCCCCAGGTTCCCCCCTTTCCCTCCGGCCATGCTGTCCAGCCCAGCCACAACGTGTACAACATCCCCCTTCCACACATCCACTCAACTACTATCAAACCATTCGTCGAGTAAAGTCAAACCTGTCAGCTGGTTCCACGCCGGAAACAAACCCCCGGCCCCCCACCCTCTCCAAATCTTCTTTCCCAAACCACCAACATCGCATTTCTGAGTCTCCTTTGCAGCTGCAGTTGGACCAGCCTTGCAGAGCTAGCTTTGCCGTTTTGGTCGGGGGGGCCGTGCCCAGGCGCTCCTCGCTGAGGTTGCAGTGGGAAAACAAAAACTCTGGTTGCTTGATGGGCTCGAGGCTGCGAATAGAGTGAGGAAGAACCCGGCATGAGGTCGGATGTACATACATACATACATACATACACGCCTAGGGTTTTTCACCCAAAGTTTGCTGCCCTACATGGTGCTGCGTGATCATTAGCATGAACAGGACGTTTTACTAGGTACCTGTCTGAGACAAGTAGATGCGAAAGGTGAGGTCGTTTGGTGTGGCTCGATGTTCCTCGTCCGTGGATGTATGTATGGTCCCTAGAATGACGTGGACTTTTCTGCCTCTTCTCGTTCGGAGTAAAGAAACAATTTTTTGCTAATGGACTCCATCGTCTGCCATGAAATTGAGGGGATCCGTGTGATGATAGTTTTGTGTCTTGACCGATATCCTCTCAACACCACGCGCTATCATAGGGCGCTGTGAAGTGACCCACAGCTGGTAAAATTCTTCATGGCCGCATTCAAAGACAAAGTGGGGTTGAGACCCCAATGCCAACTTCAATGGGGAGCCGGTACTTTTGAGGATGGGGTTAGGTCTAAAGTCGGAGGGGATGGCGATCGTATACCAGTAACGGAGTGTACGATCAAAAAACACAACTACATACAATATCATACCACTCCCCCCCCCCACGCCCTGATTTATCCTAACCAGAAACACCCGCCGGTTGTCAACGGTTGTCCTAAACCGAACCGGTAATGTGGATAGGCCACTCGTCCTGCTCTTAGATCGCCACGACATGTAAATGAGAAAGACCTTCCGGGCCGAATATTGGCTGTGTGTTTAGGATAACCACTGGGACAGCTGGCCATAGTGAACTTGGCCAAGCCCCCATCCTGAGCCACCCCCCTTCCATACGAGGGCGTGCGAGTTAGTATGCAGGCCTTGACTTAACTCGCACCCCAGTGATCCCTAACTGTGGCCCATTTCTAGCAACCTAGACGCGTTCAATAACATATACCCCCCCACCCCCCCCCAGCGGTTTATGCTCCGATGGGCCGATGACAACCCATGTCGCCCTAGCATTGGGTCGGACAACACGCCGCCTGTGAAGGGCCTCTGATGGCTGAGCGTCACATTCACGCTCCGCCAAGACGAAAAGCTCGTGAAAGCCCTCCCAGTGAGCAGAGTAATATCAGGTTAACCCAGGAAACACCGGTCTTTAAGGGAAGGCGGGATTATGACAAGATGATTGGGTGTTGATTGCGAAGAAAGCTCCTATTTGTCGGAAGGAGGAGGGTTGTGCGGTATTCAGGCGGCCCAGCGCCAAGCCGCACAAACTTTTGCCCTCTGCTCGGCGAACTGGTGGTTGTGTCGTGGAAAGGTAGGTAGTTTCGGTCGTTTGCCCGGTTGTTCGCTGGTGAACCCAACCGAGCGGTCGGTCCAACGCCTGGGTCCGTCGCCCAATAATCGGCCAGGCCTCTGTTTCGGGATCTCGTTACACCAGTCGATAACACCTCCGTATGGAGGAGCCGGATCACCGTGGCTTCCTAGCTGTGAAGACGTGTCTGTGAGAAGTTAGTGAGAGTCCTACCCGCTATAATGCCGTCGATCATCGGTAGTCCGTGGTGGCAAGAAAAGGCACTCACAATGTGCAATACCCATGCACGCTGTTGCTGTAAACTTCATCCCTCGCCTTTTCGGCCAACTCTCGGACCTCGGACGGAGTTCGTCCACCGCCGCGGCATAAAGGGGCCAGGCTGAGGGGATAGAGCGCCTGCCGCATCCCGAGGTTGAACCACCGGCCAAGGGTTCTGCCGTGGGGGTCGTCGGGCCAGCCGTTCACAGGCATCCGAATGACTTCCTCCTTGATGTCCTCAAAACCAACGTCCGCTAGCCGTTGTTTGGTGAGATTGCTGTCTACATGCATCGGATGGCCAAAACTGTCCATAGCATCGAAAAGCTCTTTCGCCCATTGCGTGACAAAGCCGTCCCTCCGAAGGGAATTATCGTCGCATCGGGGGTGCCAATCTATCTCAACTTGTTCAAAGTGGCCATGGTACGGCTTCAGGTGCCTTGTGGAACCGTTAACTGTGTTCTGTTCTGCGTCACAATGTATGACTTACCGGTATGCCTCCGCGTACACCCTAGGCCAGTTGCTGATGCTTCCGATAAGTGAACGCATATGTATGAGGTCCCAGGAGCCGGGGTCCATGTCCTGCCATTGGTCTTCGATGTCCATCTGGAGGAATCGCATGTTGGCAGGGATACTAAAAGTCTGTCAGTACGAAGGTGCGGTGGATATCCCAGGCAGGTTTGCAACGCACAATTCTGGTTGGATCAAGTTCAAGTCGGCTCCCCAATGTACTCCCTGCGGATATTTACTGGTCGATGGAGGATAGTCAATCGGATGTCCCGTCGGATGAGATCTCGGAGCGAAAACTCACTCCGCCAATTCAATCCCCCAAATACCGGTGCCACATCCCAAGTCCAATATGCGTGGTGACTCCTGGTCGTGGAGAGGGGAGATATGAGATATATCTTTGCGAGCAACAAGGAATATCTTGTGAAAGACGTCCAGCCTTTCTAGTTCTGTCTTTCTCTGGGGTCAATTTTTACCTCTCAGTGGGCGTGATGTAAATGGACGTACTCACTTCATCAATGGGGAACATGTACTTCCCCTTTTTAAAAGTTCCGTACCACCGACCATTCTCGGCGTACACTTCTTGGTAGGTTCGACTTGTTGCGACTCCATTGACACTTCGAGCACGCCGTATCAGCCTTGAACCAGGCCTGTTATCAACAACCGTTGGGATCAAATCTTACAGATGGCCTCTAAAAGGCTGTGATTCCATGTCCATGACTCGGGCCAGCTGAAGACACACACCTCCGGGGCCCAATAAGTCCTCATAAAACTAGAGGTGGGTGAATGTCCGAGGACGGCGAAGGGCGAAACTGTACAGAACGATATTAGGACTGAAGAAAAACCCGGCGGGCCAACCAAGATTTGGGCTCCTCGGCGTCCCTCTCAAAAATTATGCTCGAGAATGGGTAGAGAAGTGGGAAAGTGACAGTAAACAAAGTAGAGGCGAACGGGGCCACGACAGAAGCAAACTTGCAGAAGGGCAGATAGGGCTCTCTTCGGCTTTCGGGACATAAAATGAGGTTCCGCGTTTATTGCTAGGTGTGGCGGGTCTTAAGGGAGCGAAAGGGACGCGGCCAAGAAAAAGTGTATCCCGGACGGGTAGCCTGGCGGCTAGCTAGCCTACCGAACCAGAAACCCCGAGTCTGGGGGAGGAGCAAAAAGAGGAATCCGAAAGCGACAATTGCTCACCTGTGAACCTGTGACCTGCCACTGGCCCAATGTGGTGATGAAGGCGATGCGGCGATGCAGCAATGCGGTGCCTGAGGGGAGCATGCGCGGCTGGTGTACTTGTGGCCACGGAGTGGCTCGCACCCGTGTTATATGTGAAGCAGAATGAGCAGGGCGCGGTCCCAGGTTGCGGTTGAAATTGCGGTCGCTGGTTGATGCGGGCGGCCATGGGCCAACAACGCCCTGGTTCGGCTGTGCTGTTTGTGGACCAGGGAAAGAAAGTGGCAGGGGGCGCCTTTAAAATCAAAAACCTCGACGTCGCAATGATGCAGAGCCAGGGGCCCTAGCACCTAGGACAAAGAGGAAGTCCGGTGAACTCGATTTTCTACCACGGCGGGAAGCTCCGCTCAAGAATGACCTTCGAAGTGGGGAGCGTGGCAGGTGATAAGCATCAAGCGCTGTGTCAAAAAACGCACGACTCCAACATGCGCTTGCTCAATGTCATCGGCGGTCGTGGTTTCTTGTGGGAGTGAACAAGGGGCGCCTAACTAATAATTACCCGCCCGTCTACCTACCAAACAAGGCACTTCCCCGTTGCGGTGTGAGACCGAGGCACGCCAGGGCTCAGGGTTTGGCCGGATTCGCCCAGAAGGTGCAGACGATGTGGGGTTCCCGCACACCCTCCCGAGCAAGAAAGTTGGCTGGGTGGAGGGCAGTGCAGGTGCTCCCGAAGCTCGTGGGTAGTATGGATTAGAAGGCGTGAGAAAACAAGGTTCTAGGCTATGGTTAGCATGGCCTTTCGACATGAAAGTATCGAGATGAGAGGCGGGGTGGGTCGAGGAGAAGTCAATTGGAAAGCGCAAGCAGAACTCACTGTACATAGTACTCCAGCACGAAATGCCCAGCCCTTTGCAGCGAACTTGTCGTCTCTCAGGGCTGCCCAAGGCCGTCCCGATGGGCCGGATGCTGCCAACAGGGCCATCGTAGGGCTTTTCCGCCCTAGTTCCCGCTTTCCCGCTCCCGTGTGCTGGCTTGCCGACCTGAGCACAGTGCCAACCAGATCCAATTCTTTTAACGCGACGTTGTCCGCTGGCCGCAGCAGCTCGCAAGCCCACCATAATTCATTTGCTGAGAGAACCACAGGTCCCTTCATCACAGCGACGATGCAACAATACGAGCAATGAAACGCATTCTACTCAGATTACTGCGTTGAAAGACAGGGTCGGCTCCAACTGGCGGCATGCGACTCACAGGTAACGGAGGGTGATTGGCGAGTCACGGGCACTGTCCCGGCTGTTGGAGGGCGCAGACAAATCTTGAGATGAAATGTGGGGCAGACGGGGTTCATCTGGAGTTCATGAACCACAAAGGTACTAGAGATGACGGTACCTTGAACAAGTGGAGGGTAAGGTAAGGTACTTCCATGTCCGGTACAATAACGTCGTTACCGACTGCCATACCCCGCTTCTACACTAAGCCTCCCCCGGAGGCCCAACATCACCACAATTTTTTGAACTTTGCTTTTTCAGCCCCATCAAAACAGGAATCAAGAATACAACTCCGTTGGGTTTCCGGCCGGTCACCTGAGCCTTGCGACCGTAACCTTCTTGACATCGTTCTATTTGTGAGCTCATAGGCCTCATAAGTCCACCCGAAGCTCTTCTGTGAGCGAGAGGGTAGTGCAAAGAGGTGTGGCAACGGAACATCACAAAGATGTCGGCTCCAAACAGTCGGGTCAGGGCGTTCCCCGCCCAAGCTGCTACCAATCGTAACGGAGATAGGGGAGTGTCCAGCGAGATCTTTGAGGAAACAGCACACCGCAGGGGGCACACTCTCGAGTGACAGAGCGGCACCAGCGTTACCCAACGGTAGTGTACTCAGGTAAAAAACCCGCCCGGTGAGTGGCATTGTGCCGCCTTTCCGACACCCATTGTCGACGCGGAGCTTCGCAGCACTATTGGCAAGGTAGGTAGTCAGGAAGAGGGGATTGACAACTAAAATTGCCGGCGAACCGTGGAGTGTCTCCCTCCGTTTGGAACCCACGGTCCTAATTTCCGGCCAATAAGCAACAGCATTCACGTAGTATGGAGACTTGGTGTTTTACACAATCGCACACTATGTGACACGCCTCACTCGATAACCAACCGTTTCGGTAGATTTTGCGCAGATCCGGACTTGAGGCCAAGCGAGCCCAAGCCACCAGCTCGAGATCCACATGGCCAGGCCTCCCACTCAGATACCGGGCTCCCGATGAACCGAAAACTCAACGGTTTCGCCTCACCTTAGTGAAGCCCCAAAGACCAAGAAACCCGCTGCGACAGCCCCCAAAAAACATTCTTCGTTGATAAAGGCGGTTCGGTGGGGGAAGTTGCCATACTGTGGTAGGTAGCCTGGCACGCCTCGCTAATCTCCCAATTTTCCTGTTCCGGGCTTCGTCTGCGAGTTCGCCCATGGATTGGAACCCCAACTTGGAAATTTTCCAGCCCACACTTCTTGTGGACGCCAAGCATTCAACTCCGAGTCCGAGCCCCATTGCTATTCGCCCAACTGGTACCGACACGCTGGGACGGTCCACTTTTATTCTCGCTAGCGCCAACAAGTGAAACCACCACCAGCCCTTGCGATCACACAGCCTTGCCGAATCGATGCCTTGCAGACAGCGCAAGCACACCGGACGAGATGAGGCAAGCCCCCTTCGCCCAAATTTCCGGCCGCCAACAGATTCAGCAGGCTGTCGCTGGAAGTCCCCCGGGTCTCCCGGGCGGCGATGAATGACCCTAGCGGGGGCCACAAATCCGACCTCAATTTGTGTTGGGGGTTCTCCTAGTTCAATAACACAGGAGTTGAGACGTCCAGCTTCTTACCGAGGTAATCTTAAATGGAATCCTTACGAATGAAAAAACATTTCACGTCCCAACCCGAGCTCTCCTTGCCTATTTCCTCCTGAAGCGGAGTTGCCTCCGACCCCAGTTCATCTTCGTGAGGCCAGCGTTAGTTAGTCCGGTTTGAGTTGTTGACCGCCACTTTACGTTACAACGATGAAATAAGGGGTATGTTGGCCCTAATCCTTAAGAATCTGCCCTCGGGAAGTTTGAGAGGCCGAGACGTTGATTCAAAACTAGACATGTCCCTCTATCACCAGAAACAACACGACGATCAGTCCCTTGGAACGGCAGAAGACATTGAACAAATGCAACATTCGCAATCTCGATCCTATTGTGCATCAACAAGGCTCATGCAGGTCGACCCTCATGCATTCGATGTTTTGCGGCCTTACCCCCAACGGCAAACCATGTAGCTGCTCAATTTCCACCCCCGGGACCGGTCACGTCTCTTCCATCCTCCCAGTCTCAGCCTTCCGAATTAACCGCCACCCCTAGCAGGAGGGAAACGCTGAGTAAGTCCATCTCTCAAGTGGAATGTTTTTTGAGATACATTTGTGATATGTCTGTTTTGGATTGTGAGTGATAGAGTGGGATTCTGGATGTGCCGGTGACCTACTTGGGCCATTTCTACGACGCAATACTGTGCAAAATACTGTACCGGAGTCAGGTACCAGACACTTTCTCGGACCGGTGGGCTGGTAAGCCGCGAAGTCGCCATGCCATGTGCGGTTCTGTTCCACCCCTCCCGCTCGCTTCCGGATCCCTGTCCCCTGTCATGCAGCAGGTATTATCCACCCCACGAGCCCACCCATTGTTCTCAGCCAACACCTTTGTTTTGAACCCGGAGCAGTTTCCGGAAGCCGGTATGAGAGAACAATGTGTAGTGTAGAGGCAAGGAAAGACCGGTGATTTGAACGGTAGTCTGAGCCGAGCATCGTACCTGTGTAGTACACAGTGCGCGGTATAGAAGAGAGAGAGTATCAATCTTCGGACCTGACCCCAAGCCGCTGATTTACGCATACCTTAGCCCATCTTGCCTATGGAGATCGGCTTTTCTTCCTTTACCCGTGGTGAATGAGCAGCGTTTGATTCAGAACAATGGCGTCAAAAAAACCAGTAAATGGTGCAAGAAACGTGGTAGAAGTTGCCGTTCAACGAGCGGGATCTAGATCATATTTCCGAGATGTTCAACCCGAGGGGTTGGATTCTTCGGAAGGTAGCCAAGGTTTAAATTAGTTTCCGACGAGGGAAAAGTTGCTCTTCGAGAGCTGTGTTTTTTGTGACATGAATTACTAAGAGTAGAGTTGAAAGTACCGCAAACCAAACTAAAGAGACAGCGGCCATCGTTGGCTAAGAGCGTGGGTTGTGGCTCTGTCATATCATCACCGTATTTATGACAGTACAAAAGGGGCCAATTGCTGCAGCAATTGACGATTTTTCAAGAAGCGCCTGCTCTCGCTCCGTCTTTCAGCCTCAGATACCTATGTTGCATCGATTGATACAAGGTTTTTGGTACTCAGGTGTTTCCAATACAGCTTCCTTCCTTCCCTCCCTCGCAAATCCTATACCGGTCTTTTATAACCCACCCTTCCGTTAACAGTTTCCAACAGCCCCCCCATCCGACAAATGCCCAACCGCGGATGGTGTATTTGGGGGGGCGCGGGCAGCACCGAGCGTGCCCGCTTTCTCCCCTTCGTGAGTTCGACTCATGGTGGGAGCACCACGGCAAAATCCTTGGGGATTTTCGTAGCCATTCGGGCCTTATCACCGAGATAAGTAAGGCCCGGTGGTGAGCTTTTTGGCTTTTTGGCCTTTTCTTTAATCCCCCCATATTGTTGATGTTAATTGAACACGTTTGACGCCTGGAGCTTTGGTGTCTTCAGAGAGCGCCGACGATGTATAATTAGGTAAGATAGGTACCTTGGCGTAGTTGTTATACACCCACCCAGCTTCGGCATTTATGTACCAATGGTCCGATTTCTCAAACTTATAACACACGCAAAGAACAAATAAATGGAAACTTTAGTAGAGAAGGGCCCGTGGGTATTCGTGCCAAAAATCAAACAGGACGTATTGTGATCCAAAAAACACAGTTCCACCCCTGCCTAAACATTGCTCTGGGGGACTTTCGAGTCGCTGGTAGCAATAACTAAAGCATTTGACGATTGATCTTTGATGGGGGGCGTGGGACGTGGTGGGGTAATTTAATCTGGCGAAGATAACACACTTTCGATAGGCCGCCGCTGTCCCTCTTCGCACGGACCACACCTTAATTCTCTGACCGACTTGCCCCAAAAGTCTCGGAAGCGGCAGAAAAAAAAACAAAAGAAAAAGTTGCTGCGAACAGTCCTCGGCGCCATCCAAGAACACGGATCCTACGCCCTCCCTCACAACGCCCGGGCCGACAACACCGGAACCATGGATATCCACCGGTGCCGCTTCGTCCGTTATCCTGCTTCGGCCATCAATGCGGTCGCGTTCACGCACTCGTCCCTCTCCGCCTCGAGCCACAAGAAGCACCTCTCGAAACATGTTCAGGTCCGCCTTGCGATTGGGAGAGCCAATGGCAGCCTTGAGGTCTGGAACCCTCTCCACGGTGCCTGGCATCAAGAACTAGTCATTCCTGGCGGCAAGGACCGGAGTGTCGACGGCTTAATATGGGTCACGGAGCCCGACGAGGAGATGGCCGACGGTAAAATTATCCATGGCAAGTCGCGCCTTTTCAGCATTGGATACACGACCACAATCACAGAGTGGGATTTGGAGAGGGCAAAGGCCAAGAAGCATGCGAGCGGTCAGCACGGCGAGATCTGGTGTCTCGGGGTCCAGCCTCCCCAAAGCAACGGCGCCGTGTCTTCAGGGAGCAGAAAACTTGTCGCCGGCACCGTCGATGGGAACTTGGTACTCTATTCAATTGAAGATGGCGACTTGAAATTCGAGAGGACACTTATTAGGACCCCGTCGAAGAAGATCAAGTTTGTCAGCATTGCCTTCCAGTCCCACAACGTCGTCGTCGTCGGTTGCTCGAATAGCACGATTTGCGCCTACGACATCCGAAACGGTACCCTTCTGAGGCAAATGACACTAGGTACCGACCTCTCAGGTGGTTCCAAGAACATAATTGTGTGGGCTGTCAAGTGCCTGGCCAACGGCGATATTGTGTCCGGCGATTCGACTGGACAGGTTTGCATTTGGGACGGCAAGACGTTCACGCAAGCGCAGCGGATTCAGAGCCATTCTCAGGATGTTTTGTGCCTCTCCGTCAGTGCGAATGATTCGAAGATCATTTCGGGCGGGATGGATAGACGAACGGCCGTGTACGAGCCCATCGCTGGTCAAGCGGGTCGTTGGTCGAAAGTTTTCCACCGCCGATACCATCAACACGATGTCAAGGCGATGGCTTCCTTCGAAAGCAAAGGGATGAGTGTTGTGGTTTCTGGAGGTATATTTTCCCCGTTTCCCCGAGCATCAAATGAAGCTAATGTCAGTTGGAAAGGTTCGGATGCGAGTCCCATTGTGCTCCCCATGCGCGCGGTCGGCAAAGAGTACCACCGAACACTTCCGAGCCTCCCACAAGATTCACCCCTGCGCAGTGCCCCCGGAGCTCGGCTTCTTGTGAGTTGGTGGGAAAATGAAATTCGGATCTGGCACCTGCAAACGCCGGCGAGCCAACTACTCGATGACCACCACGCCGCGCTCAGCCTGCGGAAAAACAGGAAGTTACTTGCCCAAGTTCTAGTCCAGGGAGAATCCCACATATCGTCAGCCGCGATCAGCGAGGACGGGACAATTCTCGTGGCATCAACAACTGCTGGTATCAAGGTGTTCTGGCTTAACTTTGCCACGGCGGACCAGACTGACCAGCTCCAAATACGAAAACTGGATACCTCGATAGATGCCCGTGCCGCTACTCGGATCCAAATTTCACCCGATAACCGGTGGATATCTTGGGTCGAAGATGGGAGCCAAGTTTTTGTTGCCCAGGTGCATGAGACAGAATCGGCAGTCAGCGACCCCTACACGATCTCGCCGCCTTGCAAACTGCGCCGGCTCCGACGCCAGATTCCCAAACACATCCTACTTGGAGGGCTCGGATCCTACGATCGGAACATTACGCAAACCTCCTTTTCGCCAGACAGCAGGCTGTTCGGGACCGCCGACTTGGCGGGGTTCATTGACACCTGGGTCTTACGCGGCCCTGGTGAAGGTGCGGATGGCATCGGTGGAGAAAATGATGGAGCGACCGGCGAGTCCTCAAGCGATTCGTCTGACGAGGAGGTGGACGATGTCGCTAGTGAACGTTGGGTCCGCAACCCCAACGCGAGACTTCTCCCGAAGCTTTCCGCCGCTCCGGTTGTGCTCTCCTTCTCAGAGACTCAACGAAAAGATGGAGACTACGATCTTTTAGTGATCACAGCAGCAAAGACCCTTCTAGTCCTCAACCCCCTACGTGGAGCGCTCTCCGAGTGGTCACGACGAAATTCGTACCCGAAGCTCCCGGTCACATTCAGAGATACGCGTGATCAGGTCAAGGGCGTTGTGTGGCAAGGCCATAGGGTATGGATTTACGGAGTTGCTTCTTTGTTCATGCTGGACCTGTCCCAGGATTTCGACCCAGAGAAAGACCTTGTGGTGGACAAGAAGGGCAAAAAGCAAGGCACTAAGCGGAAACGTGGTCGGCATGAAAGCGGCGCGGGCGGGAAAATGGAAAACAATTCGCTTGCCCCTCAACGAATTCGGGTGGCCGCAGGGCCAGACGGAGACAAATGGGAGGACGTGGAGATGGCCGATGCCGACGACCAGAAGAGCGTTGGTGCCTCCAGTGGGGCCGACGACGACGATGACGAGGACACAGATGGCGGTGAGCTGCAACGCCTCCGGGACAGCCAGGACCCTAACGGGATCACGTTAGATGGGGAGCATGAGGGGCCAAAAACAGCCAAGTGGTGGCATTCGTATCAGTTCCGTCCGTTATTGGGCATCGTACCGATCAAGACGGTGTCTGGTTTGACGAATGGGGGCGCGGTCGACGGGATACCCCCTCTTGAGGTTGCTGTTGTTGAGCGGCCATTGAGTAGCGATGATCTGCCGGAACGTTACTTCGGAGAGGGTGAATTCGAGAGATCGTGATGTGGGCTCATCGCTCCACCTTCCTGTACAATACATGGCAACTATCGAGAGGGCCGAGTTACGCAACAGGTCTTCATCATAAACCCTAATTCTGCTGAGACGTCTTAGAGCCCAAGCTGAACCGTATCACACTCACGGCGCCAAAAAGGGGGTTAAGCCTTTGAATATACCTTCCATACTTACCCGTAGAGTATCATCTTGAGTACAGCGGTTTATTTCCCCCTAGAACTATAAACTGAAGAACTACACAAACACCATGAAACCTCATGCTGTCGTGAACACACAAACGCCCACCACCTTTGGTACGGCTGGCCCAACCCAGCTAACCTTCCACCCCTAGCCTGACACCCTTACCTTACCGGTTGACCGAGTTGGGCTTCCGCCGCTCGAGGGGGCCAAACCCGCCTTCGGAATCAACACCA
Source organism: Dichotomopilus funicola (assembly GCF_033296635.1). NCBI lineage: Eukaryota > Fungi > Ascomycota > Sordariomycetes > Sordariales > Chaetomiaceae > Dichotomopilus > Dichotomopilus funicola. The sequence continues at coordinate 635,335 of NW_026944023.1, forward strand.
ATGTAAGCGGTGCGGCTATTATCAACGGATGACGCGGTCTCGATCCTGAGAGACATCGCTCCACCTTTCTCGGAGGAGATCGAGGACAAGGGGGAGAGTGTCAGTAGACTCACTAGACCGTTTTGTCCATCCAGCTCACTCGGGCGTGGGCGGAGAAGTTTTGTTGGTGATAATGAGGGAGGTTCTTTACACATCTCCTCAGGATTGAACTTGGACAGACTGCACCGTCGTGACCCTAATTGCAGCGGGCTTGAACTGTAAACACCCCGTATCCCCTTACCATTTGCTCCCTTTGATGTGGGAGGAAATAGGTTGCGTAAGGGTTAAACGTACAATCCCGCTAGCACAGATACGTACCTTCATATGCATCATAGGTATGTGAAGTATCGGGGGCTCCCTCTCTCCCCCACTTGGCTGTTCCCAGTCCGACACACAATCGTAAGGTACATGCCTAAGAGTCTCATTGGGGTCAATGAGCACTTTGCGTTTGTACGAAGTCCTCAATTCCGTGGAATTATTGGCCCCCAGCTGGAATCCCATGAGCAGGACGGGACTGTCCGCCGGGCACAAAACAAAGCAGTGAGATTTTTCGGCTGCTCCTTCCTTTATCTCTCCACCCAGACCCTGACCCTCGAACGCCGAAGTGGTGTGGGGATCGGGGAAGGAGACGCGCGTCAAAGGGGAGCAAGGTCTTTGTTCCGCGTTCTTTTCTCCTCCTTAACCCCCCCCCCCCCCCCCCCCCGCTTGCGGAGTGAGGAGGGGGCGTGTGGTGAAGAGGAGACCGAAAAAGTATGTGAGTGCTTTTCCGTTCCCCGCTCCTAAATCGACCAGCCAGTTGTTTCCCGATAGGCCTGTGATATTGCCGAAGGTCGGTCCGTCGAGGAGCTCTCGGAGCGGTACGGTGGTGATACTGTTGATCTGCATGGTCTACAGCCGTCGGCAATAGAGATACGCCTTCAAGATGAATGCATAAGAATGCATAACTTTCAGACGAGACATTGTTAAATATACGGCCTGTTGAGAAACAGCATATCGTGGACTCAGCCGCACGGATCTCGAGTGTTGGGAACTAGATGGGAACCACCTAGATGGGCGACCACAATGGGCTCCATGACAGCCACCGGCGTTGTCAGGCGAAAAAGGTTGATCCCGCGAGCCCGCTTACCAAACATGAGGGTCACAGGGGTTTGGGGGTGTTTGATATAAAAGAAGTGCGTCGGGACCGCTCCATCCGGTGCTTAGAGCCTCCGAAATCCTCGTGGCGGCTTCTCCTATTGAAGGGTGTCGTCAAGAGGCGTTGTAGTTCCTGCCAAGAAGAGCTGGCTGCCGCGTAATCAATTCCGCCACCCAACAAGCCGGACAGTGCTTTGAAATGAATTCCGCTGCAAATTGAGAAACATGCGCACTGTGCGAAATCCGTCCCGTCCAATCATGGCATTTCCAATTCCTCGGATTTTGAACAGTTAAGCGTGACACGAACTTCGAGGTTCCAGGTCCTGCTGGTGTTCGGACGGAACTTAAGAGGCCCACACGGGCTCGCCAGGTTGCCCACCGAGCCTCGAGCGAGCCTACTAGTTTGGGGGGGTGAAGGGGGAACTGGTTGAGGGCGACGGGAAGGGTTCAAATAGAAGACTCTAAGACAGTTAGAACACCTGGTCGTGTACCAATCCGACGGTGACGAATCCCGGATCCGGAGAACTCCTGTGCCGGGCTCGGTAGCTCGGCTTAAGGTCAAAGGGAAAACGCCTGGTGGCAAGCAAGTCGTCAGCGACTCGTCAAGTCCACCGCGTCAACGGTGCTGGAATAGTCAGAAACGGGCCGAGCATGTGTCCGTTGGAATTTCGATTTTCGGTGGTTTGGGAAGGGGCAAATATGCCCCCATGGTCAGCGGTCGTCATTGGGGGCCTGAGATGGGGTTTCTGTGACGTGGGCTGGTCGCGGCCCGAGGTGGGCATACTTGTCATTGTGTCCAGGGGAAGAAACTATGATGAAGCCGAATGTGTTGGAATATGATGAATGAGAATGGGAAGAGGTGTTGAAATCCGCCTGAGCCCCCCGATCATTGCCAATTTACACCCGTATTATGGGAAAACTAAACGTTTTTGCCTATTCCCTTCGTCGTGGATCCTCGTGTCGGTCCCCACGTGTGAGATGCAGCGGAACCGATCACGGCTTCACGAGGACTAGTTAACTAATGGTCAATGAATTCCTCATGTACACTAAAGGTGCGGCCCATAGTTATTTTCAACGAAAAACAAACAGCGTGTCGCATCCAAGCGTTTCCGACGTTTCCGTTTTGGGGCCGATGGAAGGAAACGGCGAGGTTCCAAATGCAACGAGACGTCGTCCGACCAATGTGAACAAGACCGAACTCCCTCGCCCACGAACAGCTGGGCCGCCCCTCAGCCACACCCTCGTGGAAAAAATACATGCCCGGGGTTGACCAAAACGAGTCTTGGCGCTTTGCGATGCGCAACCTACCCTGAATACCGACGCTGAATTGAATACCCGTCCTGTTGACGACTGCAGGCGACTTACCTAACAAGCCCCCAGTATCTGCACTTCCGTTAAGGTCGCGGATACGGACGCTAAACCTGCACACCGGAGTCGGTCACCTGGAAATTGCGTAGTGGGATATCGGTAGTTCAATACCTTCAATAGTAGGCTCAAAAAACGACCCCATCTCAATCTCAATCTTCCATGCTTCCACAGGCGGGATCCTGCTTTGGGTGATGAAGCCAGCGGAAAACCGCCTCGAGGTCACTGGGAGGCGGAGGTCGGCATTGTGGGGATCGCATTTGGGGCGGAGGGACCCGAAACCGTCGCTGATTGGCCACAGCTGGGGAGCGGACGCGCGTTCTCTGCCCAAGACGCCGCCCTCTTGTGCCCCCATCCACTTCAGTCGACAAACTCAGTTTGTCGTTCCTCAGCAGAAATTCGTCGGCTTTGCTGCCTACACCCCTCCAGGCCGAAACTCATTGATTTCTGAATACATTCTCTCTTTGGCAAGCAACAGACCGGCCAAAAAGTCAAGAAAGCAACCCTGGCATGGCAAAAGCGTCATCGGCTTAGAGCCTAGCCTTCCGTTGTCGTCAGGAAGTGGTACCTGGATGACACATGCGCTCCTCTCGCCCAGAAGGAGTGTCTTGGACTGCCACGCAACCCTCTCTCCATTTGTGGTGTGTCGTTTTAGGGGACGGCCGGGACGGGCGCACGCCATTACACACGCCTGCGTCGGCTCCCTGAAACCTTGCGCATCCCTCCCCACTCTCCCGCAGCTTTATCCTCCGCCCCCTTGTCTTTCCTGTCCCCGGCCCACCTTCAACTTGTCTCCTCTTGAACTCAACCATCCCTCTCTCCCACTACGACACGCCACAGGCTCAGCGAGGACCCGACCAAACCTCCACGCTTGTCGACACTCCGAACCAACCCCAAGCCCGACATTGCGTAGAACTGTGTGGGATCTGCTTTCGCTCGAAACCGGTCTTCTTTTGGATCGTCGTCGGGCCGGCAGGAACAAGAAGAAGAGGTCCACAAGAGGCGCATCTCGGCTTCCTATCCGAAAGATTGCGTGGCCCGCATCCAGGTCTCATTTAAGCGCCGCCGCTCGACGACAACTCACCCACACTCGTTGACGCACGAATCCGACAGCGAAACGACGAGGACGACGAGGACGACTACGACGACTACGACGACAACTGTGACGCCGACAGCGACAGCGACAGCGACATCGACGACGACAGCGCCGCGATTGGTTGCGATTGTTTCCCCGGGGTTTCACACGCAATTCATTAGTTTAATACCGCCGACCAGCCACAACTACGAAGGGATCTCGACCGATCACCGCATAACGGCAACATGGACGCTGATGGGAGGGGCGCGCCTCAAGGCGACGGCCAGTATGGCGAAGAATGGGCGCACGACCTGAGGGTCCAGTTCGAACAGCTCTTGAGAACGAAGCGATTAAACGAACTTACCACACGGTCCCGGCAGGGCTCACCAGCACCTGCGCCCCGCGCGTCGTCGGGAAACCTACGAGATGCATATGTATCTGATCGTCGCCATCCTGGACCGTCGGGCGATGCCCAAACACCTCCTTCTTACTCATCTGTCCGCAATCTTCCCAAAGTTCCCACCCCTCCAGCAGCCGACGACCTCGAATCTACCCGGTTCCGAAGCCTCCTTATTTCACTTTCAGCGACTCCCATCAAGTACGAGAACCCAGGCCTCCTCGACGAGGCATTGCAAGCGATCCCGCTCGACAGGATATATGGAGAGGCCGAAGAAGAGTGCCAGGTACTCCAAGCTCAAGCCGAAAGCATGGGCGATGGGCGCAAAGCGGAATGGGGGTACCAGGACTGCATGATCCGTGCCCTTCTCAGGTATGTCTTTGAGCCTGCACTCAATTCAAGCCCTTCTTCCATTGATCAATTGGCTGACTGTCCGACCTGCTCAGGTGGTTTAAAAATGAGTTCTTCACCTGGGTTAACAACCCCCAGTGCCCCGTGTGCTTTAACCCGACCATCGCCCAAGGAATGACGCAGCCAACACCAGACGAGAAGGCCTGCGGTGCCTTGCGTGTCGAGTTGTATCGTTGCTCCAACAATAGCTGCAAGGCGTACGAGCGCTTCCCCCGATATAGCGATGTCTGGCGGCTGATGCAGACGCGGCGTGGGCGAGTGGGCGAGTGGGCGAACTGCTTCAGCATGCTTTGCCGGGCGATTGGCGTGCGCGTCCGTTGGGTGTGGAATGCCGAGGACCACGTGTGGACTGAGGTCTACTCGGAGCACCAAAAGCGCTGGGTCCACGTTGACGCTTGCGAAGAGGCGTGGGACAACCCAAGGCTATACACCGAAGGTTGGGGCAAGACGATGTCGTACTGCATCGCCTTCTCGCACGAGGGCGCCACTGATGTCACACGGCGTTACGTGCGCAAGACCGAGTACTACAAAGAGCGCAACCGTTGCCCCGAGGAAGTCTTGCTCTATGTCATGCAAGAGATCAAGCACCTACGCCGATCCAACTTCGAGAAGCAGAAGCGTTTTGAACTAGAGAAGGAAGACACGAGAGAGGACAAGGAGCTCCGCAGCTATGTTGTTGCTTCGATCACCCAAGCTGTGACAGAGCTTGTCCCAACAAACACAACAGCTGACGCTGGGCCGAGTCGTGTCCCCCCGTCGCGGCCAGCGCAGTTTTCGAGCGATGACACCAAAGTCCCCGTACGGCCCGATCCACCATCCCGACAAAGCGGTAACGCAGAATATCATGCTGCACGTGGAGAAAACGGTCGACGAAATCAAGGATTCCCCCCTGCGCCGCACGGTCAAGGACCACCCTTTCCTTGAGCACCTTTCTTCTTCGCCACAATCTTTCATCACCATGTCCCACGTCACTTGTCACGTTCATGGGCGAACGCCAAATCCACCGATGGACGGTTTCGCTGCTTAAAACAGCATGATACCCACCGTTCATCGGCTTATTCAGTTTCTTGATGATCATATCTCGACCATCGGTGAGCACAATATGCCACCGCTCGACTTCTCATGATGTCTTCGCCGTTTACTTGTCGGCTACTTTTATGTTATATACGCAAATACCCGCTTCGCGGGACCATATATTTTAACCATATCACCTTACGTCGAGTCACCCCTACTTATTTCTTTTGTTGTCACACTCATCATATACATACCATCGTCATCGTCATTGCTTGGAGTACCCCGGCGTCGCTTGGATTATTGTTTCTTCCCGAAGCATCTGTTGGGACTTGTGGTTTCTGCGAGGCAGGATGATAGCTTGAGGGATGCTGCACCTTAGACGGCAATCCTTCGTGATGGCGTTCTGGGCGGGAATAGGAAATTAGGGATGGGGGAGAAGGGTGGGTGGGTTGGTTGGAAGTTACACGTCGAGGGATGACCCTGAACGTTAGCCTTGGTTGGCTTTGTGAGATAACAATCAAAGGAGCGTGGATGCCATTCATCTGTGTGTGTATCCTTTCGCGTTGCCAGCACATGTCCATGTCTGCCCCCCAGTGTTTCGAATCGTCGTCGATGGTAACTTGAGCCCATCGCCGGTATGTCCATGACAGCACACCCGCTGTTGCAATGTTGCATAGGTATATACGGTATGTACCTCCGTGCACCGCTAACAGCCGTCTCACCTTGATCATCAACCGACCACCTTGCACATTCATCCACACACCTTCATCATAATGGCCTAATCCCTGATCTTATCAAAATGACAAGAGAGTATTCCCTTGACTAGTCTCGAGTAACACCCTAACCCCAAAACCGCACCTCCACAAAGATACCGTCACACACAAAAAAATGTGGAACGTAACTACTGATTGACACAACCAAACCTCTGTCATATGTTTGGCCGTACTCCCCCGGCTCGCCTAGCATAATTTGGTTCTTGAGCTACTACATCCTAGTCGGACTAGGAAGAGAGGACAAAGGGAATGGCCTAGTTGGTCACCGCCGTTTACCCCCGGACAACGACCTAAGTTATACATGATAGTTCATAGCTTAACCGGCTCTACCGAGCGTGGCACGCTGTGCGGCCTGGAGAACCACTCGTTTCTTTGGCCACAAGATGGGGTACGTGTATACACGTAGTAGTGGGAAAACAACATCTTTACATACGCAGCATAACCCTGGAAGTGGTTCAAGGTGGACGTGATCCAGTTTCCATCTGAGCATGCACCATTAGAACAACATTGACATTTGGAAGTAGGGGACGGGAATGGATGTGTGATAGCTTCTTGGACAGCGCCAGATCAAAGGGTATTCGTGTGTGAACTAGGTATTCTCGGTTTGACGCTAGGCACGGTGAACGAGTTCTTCCCCCTTGAGTGTCAACAAAAAATGCCGGCCGGTACGACGACGCTTTCTTGATGTTGGTATGTACACTCGTCCTGGGTAGAAAACGCGGATTGCCGTGAGGATAAGCATCGAGCCCAACCGGTTAACTCAAAGTGGTTCCTGGTCAGTCTGGCAACAATATTGTCAAGACGGGTGTAACAATCCTCGGAAACGCCTGGCAGCATGGGTACTCGGAATGTAGCTGTGATATCACGGGGAGGAGGCAACCATGAACAAGTCCCAGACTATTTATTGAGGAGTGTCGTGATGTGTGATCTGGGCGTAACACAATTTAAAGACGTAACGAAGCATATCAGTTCCAATGGTATCAATTATCGTTCAGGAGAAGCATCAAGCAGGAACACTTCTAACTGTTCGGGCTTGGGATGCCACCCGACGTTAGCCAATGTCTCTTAGAAAGGGGGGCGAATGTTTAAAGCCTGTTGTTTTTTAGGTAGCTGTCAACGAAGCAGGATACCCTAGCAGTGACTGAAGCAGTCTCATAAAGACCGTGCCTCAAATGTATGGACTAATATCAGCCCAAGCGTACCAAACGCTACGTTGAAGTTGATAATCCCGCTAGCCTAGCGATTATACGGTTCAGTCCCTTCTACCATCACGTGTAAGAAGACTTTGGGTAGCAACTTTTAACCTGAGGAGCAGGTGTCCCCGTTGCTTGAGACCAATTTCGTTGCCAGTGAGAATTCCCGGGCCACGTGGTGCGATTCATGCGCAACCCCATTTTCACACGAGCAAGACCAAGGGGGAAGGGGTTGTGATCTTTGAAGCTAGGGGTTATTCAAGGACATGAAGCGGATATACCACATATAGAACATACTGTGTAGAATAGGCTGATGGCCAAGAACTTCCACGAAGGACCTTTTTGAAATAACCCAAATTATATCAAGAGGTGCGAGTGCCCACCCCCCTCCAGCTCTCCGTGGAACATATCAAGACAAAAATGACGAGACGGCACAGTAACCCGTCTCATTGCCTCATTGTTCAATACTAAAAGACTACAAAGGGTCAAATATCCCGCTTAAGGTGGGGTCTTGAAAGTGGCCGGATGGGGACCGTTTTGCCCCTTGATTAAGACTTTTCATGGCATGTGTCCGATCTGATGTATCGATCCTTTCAAGATCTGTGGCCAGGCGAGCCAGGTGAGAGGTCTGAGATGAGGAGGGTCCGACATGTGTCTCTCCATGTGTCTCTCCATGTGTTCGATCTCTGCTCGATCGATCGTGTCAGGGCGTGCTCCAATCACCTTCTTGTTACATAGTATTATCGCGCTTCACGATGCCACCAGGCCGGCCGAAGCAAACCCAGTTGGAGTCGGTCGTTCGTGCGGTGCCCTGTGGCGTCGGTCGTTTTTGGTTTCCCGAGAGACCGATGGATGAAGCTTATCCCGATTGAGTGGCCGGCTGCAGATCATGCATTCATATCGAGATTCGCCCTCGCAGCTGAGCTTCGAGCTAGGCGCCGCAAGGATGACACCTTGAAGTGTACGGCATCAAATTTGGAATTATCTTGAAAACCATACGGACCTGTCTTGACTTGTGAATGTTTTTGGCTACTTGCTACTTAGACGTGGGTGTTTCTCTCCTCGGCCACGTTTCGACGAATATCATTACAGTCATTGCAGCTGAACGAGGAGGCCCTCAGAGAAAACCGCGTGGCTTTGTTGGCCAGCCTCGGGCGCTTCCAGCCGAAATTGAGGGCGGATCTCAACCCGATGCGGGCTTTCCCCGGATGAGAACAGGGCCCGGCGGGTCCGAGTACGACGGGGCTGCACGTGTAGGCAGACAAAATCCCGGTGCAAGAAACCACTCCGTTCGACCATGATTCTTGTTGATGTTGGCGGTAACGTTAAATACGGTACAAAATGGAATGGTCATCCCTTGCCGTGGCACGAAAAGGGGCCTTTGGTGATGTGGTTGGAGTGCTTCATGCCGATGTCTCCAAACGGCGGTGCCGGTTTGGGCGTTGGGATGCTTTCCGGAGATGAGATTTGCACCGGGGCTCCTTGGGCGGGGCAACTGCAAAGCTCCTCCCTATGTATGTTGGGGGCGAGAACGGGCAGACGAGCAAAAGGGGAAGTCGTTATTCCAAGGCTTTCAAGTCCCAATCGATCCTCCAACTGGCTCAGGTTAGTCATTCTGCACCGAGGTTTCAGAACACCAAATCAGTCCTTTTGGCAATCGGTCCAAAGCAGATCACCTTCCTCAGAAATAGCAATACAATTATCGCAGCAAGGGACATGTGGAGCGGATCAGCCCTGCAAAACCAAGCCTGCGCCTTGCGACTGCAGCAACTTGCAAGCAACCTCGCAAACCGCGGCCCGCTTTTTCACGCTCGACAACACGCGTAAAGTGCGCGCAGAGACGTGCCATTGGCTCTCAGCCCTCAGTCTTGACACGGGCGAAACCTGGAAGGTCCGGTTTCGTTTCTTCTCACAAGCCAGCCAGCCAGCCGAGAGATGCCAGCCGCATTTGTTGTGTGGACCTCGAGAGGACGCCCAAAGTTCCGATCCACTCAATGCCTCGAGGCAGGCGTTCCCGACAGGCTGGGTTGGGCGGTTGCAGGAAGCTGGAGGTTTCCTTTGCCACGAGCGGACATGGAAGCTGATTGGAAAAGAACCGATTTCTGTTCCTCGATGACGACGTGAGGCACGCGTGAGACGGAAGATTTCGAATTGGCTCTCGGTCAGTGGCCGGCCTGTCGGTGCTTTGTTCCGGATTGACTTGCCAGATCTGGCGTTTCCCCTCAACTAAGCCCAGCCTCGACATTCACCATTGAAACTACACAGGCATGCGGCGCATTCAATGGGTGATCCTTTTGATGTTGAGTGGTTAGCGCGTGGCGAGCGTGGCTCCCCGTCGGCGGCAACAAGGAGTTGGAGATAGAAAATGGCAGTGAAATGTCAGTCGCGGGTTACCCCCTCAAACACGCTTGCCAAGGTCCGGCGGCCTTGCATGCGACGAGATCCGCGTCTCTGACGCCGTTGCGTCGTCGTTCATCGGATTCTTTCTATGTATGGAAATCCTTCTGACGCTCTCCTACCCTGGAAATTCCTTGCAGTCAATCAATTCCTACACTTAGCCCCCCAGCCCCCTTTACCCCTCAGAGAGGGGTTTACGAATATTATTCTTGTCTCCAATGCATGGGCGGGATCTGGCTTTGCCGGGCTTCTGCAGCGGGATCGCGTCATGAATGCGCCTGCGCGGTTGAGATACTCAAACGCAGCGCGTTTTTGCGTGTCTTCCTTGGTTGGAGTCTTTGACAGTCCCAATTCTATTGGCCAATTGGTCGCCAACAACCCGAGTTTGTTCTTGGACGCCTGAGCGCGCGTCGCATCCCCAAGTGTTTTTTATCTTAAGCGAAACTGGGGAGAGGAGCGCAAAAATACTTTCGACCATTCAACCCCATTTTGTGGGGTTTACTTTGAGGTGAAGGGCTCGACCGTTTTCAACTAGGCATCGATTTCCCGTTGCTCCGGTCTGGTCGTCGAAAAGTTTCGAGGTTAACGGAGTGAGGAGCCCAGCCGCTGGCCCGTCCACTTCGAGACACGGGAGCGTTGCTGGGGCGTTGGCTGAATTGCATCGCGGCGTTGGTTCACTTGGCCGAGGCCTGTCTGCTCAAGGTGAAGTTGACGACTCGCTCCTTGCCTGCCGCCCGTTCACTTTCTGTGCGACATTGTCGGGTTCAAATACACACTCAATTAATAAGAACTCGGCCTAGGGATTGGGACCCGGGACGTGAGCCAGATATTCCCGTTCTTTTAGCGGCAGGTATTAACGCTTTGACCTGTCTTGTCGTTGGAAACACCGTCGTCTGTTGAACCTGTGGAACTGGGGTTGGTGTTTGAGTTTTTGGTGGCACGAGCTGCATCACCTAAATTGCGATGGTTAACGTATATGGAGCCGTTTAAGGAAATGGAATCGTCCTGTGAAAAAAGCCCGGTTCAGCCAGTCCGGTATAGCTTCATGTTGACAAGGTTCTTTGTAAATTATTTGAACATGCCGTGCCGTGGGGTCACGTTAATAAAGGGGTCACAAGCCTTCCAGCCACAGTACCTACTGCGGGAAGGAGCGAGCCCCAAGCCGAGGTTTCAATTGGAGCACGCAATTATTTGTCACGGCGGCCTTTCTTTCCGGGTTTAAGGTAACTACCGGCTTTCTGCCTCAATATTCCGTACCGGACAAACAGCGCTCTGCAGATACAATAGGCTTTAAAGATGTTCTGGGGTTCTCGCAGTGACGGCGCGAAGCACAATACGAAGTATTCGTACCTCAGATGGATTGCGAAAAGGGGCCTCCCAATTCAAAGCTCTGCGAAGGATTGCTTTTCTGGGCTTTTTCCAAATGACGGACGCCGAAATGGGTCAAACGACACCAGAGGTTGCATTTTGGAGATTTCTGCTGGGGGTTGCTTGGTCCGTGGATCTGAGATGTGTCGTTGATCCAGACTGAGGTGATACGATTGGTCTGTTGTGCATGAAAAACGGACCAGGATTTCTCCTTCCCCAATCATTATGGGGTGAGCTCGGTTTTCAGCCTCATGTGTGGCAAGTTAGGTAGTAGTTCGGTAACTCAGCCTTACCACTGCTCACCAGGTGCAGGTCGGGGCCTTCGGCAGGTGTTCTGGAAGCAATCCGAGCTAAATTCTATGACCCCGAGCTCGTCGTTCTCTTCATCGTGCCTTTGTAGTGTACGATGACTTGACCTAGTAAACGTAGTTTTAGGGCAAGGACGGGAGTCTGCATCCCGATACAATGACCTTTCCGGTTCTTTTGTTGTCGACTACGCGGAGGCAACGTTGACATATAACTTATTTAATTTACTCAGATCTCTCAATCTCGTGGTTTGGTCTCCCCACTTGCGGGTCGGGCGTATGAAGGGCCGAGGGAAATCGAGAAAATACACGACACAGCAGAGAAAAGACCTCCAACCAGAGGCCCACGGAAGGAACGGAAAAGCTTGACGAGGCGCACTCCGGATGCAGACATGCAAAAAATGTCTCGGACCACGCCGCCAGAGGCCCTTGTCGAAAAATTTCTCCATCACTGGGTTCACTTGGTGGAGTGCTTCTTGAATGGGGATGGAGATGGAACATGGTGCTGAGGTAAACGGCGAGCTAGTGAGCACTTCTGGTAAGACTCGCTTCATGGGATAGGAAAGAATCTCACCGCCCTCCATTTCAACGCCCGCCAACGCCGCACTTGAAGTTATCACACAAGCCGCCGGCATCTCCATCACCGCAAATGTCGGGGCCCATCGTCTGGCGGGGCTTGAACGGTCGTCTTGGCGGACCGTTTTCAGGAAGACCAATAGGGTCTTCTGGACATTGTGGCCTGTTTTTGACACCGCTGGGCCGAGAGAATCATCGGCTTCTCAACAATCAGGACTGACGAGGCGATCGCCGCGTTGGAATTTGGAAGCCGGCCCGCTCTGGTTGTTGATAGCATTAACTAACTAACGTAAGTTAGAGCAACTCCGTCGTCCGTCATGAAATCCGCCGCGCCAAGTTCTTTACAGCTACGCCACAGTCGATGGCCCCAACTAGCCTCAGCTAGCCTATCTCGCGCGACTGACTGTGCTGACTTGCATTTGGCGTTCCATCTGGTGGCTTGACTTGCGTCGGTCCAGCCACAGAACTGCTCCGTATTGGCCGAGGAGACAGCTGCAGAGCTCTTGGTGTGCGGGTGCAGTTTCATCTGAATTATATTCTGGGGGATTAATTGGCTCTCAATTAAGAGCTCTCGAAAGCGTGTCCATGAATTTGGGGACAAGGTCGCCACCTCCCAGCGTCGGTCCTGGAAGGCTGGGGAGGAACCACACGGGACGGTCCGGAGTAAATCGTTCTCTCATCATCCATGCCGCCCTGTGGTGACGGCGGTGTGAGAAAAGGTGCAGGCGCCCCACGCTCACAGGGGACGCCGCCGATGCTGCCGTTTCCCGTCCAGCTTTCAAATTCTTCCGCCGTGGAACCTGACGGATCGTATCACAGCGTCCTTGATTTGCTGGAGACAATTGTGTTCGAGCCACACTTGTTTCCACATTCCGCAAACTTTTATTTTGCGGATCTCCGTTTCCTTTGAGACGACGACTGGGGTCATGCCTGACCTGGGAGCCTGGCTGCGAGCGAAGACGAGAGATAACCGGCTTCACCGGCCTTGAAATCGCGGTGATGATAGAATTGTTTGCGCCGTGGTGGATCAACGACAAGAGTTAATTTGATTGATATGGAGTGCTTATGGAAGAAAGAAGCGTGTTGGTGTGCGTTTCTCTACAAGCTCGCTCGATTATTGACGTTGGAGAACGCATCAACGTACCAGCTCGAAAAAGATCAGCGGTTTACAACGCTCCGACCTGATTATCAAAATGCGAGAGGTGAATCTTTTGAGAGGCCAAGACGAGGTTGCACTTAATTGCTCGCGCGACTCAATCCAACTCTTCCTGGTCTCACGCATGGGTGCAAACTTGGGGCTGTGGAACATTGACGTGGTCGCCTTCGTTTGATGGTTAATGGTGTCCCGGTACAAAAGGGTGTCGACTACCGCCGCAATCGATGATTTTGGCTTTCTGGAGACATGCCGGAAGCGGGCATTTAGCGAGGTGAGGCTGAGTATGTAAAAATGCCGAGGACTGAGCACGGTAACAAGACGGTTGCCATTGACCGAACGGGGCGAGGTGGTTCGCGTATCTCATCCTCGGCGGGGGGTAGCGGCCGATCCCACAAGCAGATGTTTCAACTGGCCGTGCGGTTGCAGAATGAAAGTCGTTGGTTTCTTTTCGGTCTTCCTGCCTGTTCTTTCAGCCGTTGTCGCCATTGCTTCGGGCGGGACTGTTTTGAGGGGCTGCGGACCTCAATTGACCGGCTCTCTGGATTGGACAGACCGGTGGTTGACACGCATTGATTTAATTGAAGTCGTGCAGCAACGCGTCTCCGCCCCGCCTCATTGGCTACATTGCTACCGAGACATCCCAGCGAGCATTCGCGGTGACACTGGCGCTTCCCAAGTTGTCGAAAGAGCTCGCCTTATCGAACGACGCGGACAGATCGATGCCAATTGACAACATGGTGGCCCGGGCAGTCGGCCACTTTCTTTCCAGTCGGTTGTACAAGGAAAGAGGATATGGGAGGAGCCCACGAATTAGGAGCTGTGGCCTTTCAAGGCTTGATGGGCTTGCAGGAAAAAGTGGACGCTGAACGCAACCCATTAAACGCGAACGCGCCAAGCATGGATGAGACGCGTCGCCAGACAAATCTTGGAACCCGCGGAAGTATTGGACAGCCTCAATAGAAGGAAGATAAGGAGGAAACTCTGTCGTCAAGCGTTACAACAGCGCCGCGGCCGAACAGGAAAGAAACAACCACAATCTCCTACGGATACAACAACGGTCGTGCGCTCCTCATGGCAGACTTTCCCCATTTGATTCAGACCTAGAAACTTCTCGAGATATTCAAGAGCTATTCTTTTTTATATTTAATAGGCCCAAGTGTGTGACATATGTGCTTGTTAATTACTCGTAATTATTGTGTATGCTTCTCTCCATAATTACTCTGTAATCTGTATGTGGAACGCCACTCATGCGGCCTCCAGGAAGTTCCAATCTCACGTTCTCACGAGCAGAGCGCCTTTGACTCCGCCCGGCTGGGCCCGAGGAGGTGTGTCGTTGAGAAATCCTGACGTAAAGCCCCGGAAACAAAAGCCAAGACAATCAATGCATTGGTACCGCAGTCTTTTCGGATTGCGACACGGCCGTGGGAGGTTTCAATTCGCGGGCAAAGGGGGCTACATTTCGCAGCAGATGACATGCAGCTGGCCTTTTCCTCCACTTTTTGTGGTCTCGCGAGATGCAGTCCATGTTTCTGGGCGCAATCCAACCAACGAGTACCTGTCCCTGTTTACCAGGGTTGCCGGTTCGGCCGTCTCGGTTGATTGAACAGAAGCAGGCTGGTTGGGAATGGAATTCGAACACAAAGACCTGAAAACGAGGCCATGACGGCACCGCACCAATGCAACAAACAAACAAGTTTAACATTCTGTGTCGATTGGATTACCCATACCTTTGCGACCATTGGACTTTATTGACGCTGAGGTTAGTAGTGTTATCATTTTCTGGGTAGTAGGAATAAAGGCCAGTTATCGTGATGGCCAACCCTTGTACCAGGCGTTGTTTGTCTAACAGAGCGGGCGTACGGAGGACGGGGACAGTTCTTTCAGTCCCTTTTGGGTTTGCTGTGTTTGTCGGGTCGGATACCCAGCGCTGATTGTGCACAAGGGCCTCGTTGTGCAGCACAATCAGCTACCTGCGCGGCATCATGCTTTTGCCGGATAGGAATCAAAGTCGATGCCTCAACGAGGCAATTATGGGGCAAAGTATTCGGCTACCCTCGAACGTGATGGTTGATGGCTGATGAATCGGGAGATTTGATCCGCAATGGATCGTGCCATTCTCAAATCCCACTGCGCGATGTTCATTCCTCAACACCAACATCAGCCCGCGACGCGCGCAATCGCGCATCAGAAAACAACCAACACGTTGTAACGCTCTGGCCTGGAGCACACTCTGGTACCTTCGTACCGTGTTTCTGAATGATTGTTCCCTGCGGACCGCCTCCTGGTGCATCCCAGGGCTCACCGTCCGCTGCTCTGAGTGGTTAGCCACGGGCGAGGGAGTTGCCCGAGAGCCTGCAAGCTGTTCCAAAGAAGCCGGAGATCCCTGCCGTCCTTCTTCTGGCCTGAATTTCCCAGCCGAACCATGAGTCCACTCAATTCCACCGCCGCCCACCACCAACTCCAGCCCGCCAGGAGGGAGCTTCCTGGCCGTGCCTGGACGAACGCGACCTCCGCTCCCCACTCGATCTCACCACTTGGTGGTGAAGTGCAGCCAAGGAACTCCGTCCTGCAAAAGCCATCAAAGTGACGTGCGATGCAATGCCCGCATTTGCCTCGCGAGGCGGCCATGCACGCAGGCGGCCGACTCTTTTCGCGTCGCGTTTCGAGAAACCACCACTCTACTTTTCTTTTTCAAGTTTCAAACGCAGGAGGAAAGCCGGTAATTGCCTAGTGAATTCGTACCACTTTGTCCTGCGACTCTTCAGCCCATATTATCTTAACATCGTACAAAGCCTTAATGACTGACAGAGCGCCACGATTGGGCGGTCGCTCCTTGCTGTTCGTCCTGACTTTGGGGCGGGTCGTCCCTGCTTGTTGCGCAACGGAGGTGGGGGAGCAGGAGAGGATTACGGAGCCAGGGCCTTGCGTGAAGGTGGACTCTTGGCGCTGCCGGACGACTGAGCTGCCTGGATGGCCTGGCTTACCCCCTGCAAGCCCGTGGTCCTTCCTGCACCAGGCCAGGGCAGGTACCTCCCAACTTCCCGCCAGTACGCGGTCAGTGCTGCAAGCTGCTTGGTGCTCAGCGCTCCTCCCTCCGGTGGTGAGCCGGGGCCCCTGTCTTAAACCGTCCATGAACCAATCTCTGCGCTCCTTTCCACTCCCTTTTCCCCTTCTCTCCTCCATCCTCCTCCCCCGAACAAATATCCATCTCTTCCTCTCCTTCCCATCCCTTTCTCCTCCTTCCGCAACCAGTCGTTCCCTCTCCCTCGCCATTCCTTCCAACATCCCCCCGTGGACTCCTTTTCTCGAACTGAGAAACGGAGGGAAGGAGGAGATTTAGAATCTGGGCCCTCGACAAGCCAGTTCCCCCAGCCTCGTATAAGGACACGACCGGACTGGTGCGTGCAGAGAGTTGCAAAAAAAAGAAGAAGCTGGATTTAGGAATCAACTGTTCCTATATCTCGGTTTCTCTCCCACGCTCTCAGGTACCACCCTGCGTACTGGTATCAACCCCCCTCCGCCTTTGACATTCCTCGGCTCGACGGCGAAGAATCCTCCAAAGCTATCTCGGCAACCCCCCTTGGTTCCGAGTCCGCCTACCGCGCCGTCTCAAACCCATCCCCCCTCGCACCGATTCACGAGCCGACAACGACTCGAGGTCATCTACATGATACCAATCGGTGCGTAAATTTGGTTCTGGCCCTGCCGAGGCTTTGGGTGCGAGGTACGTAAAGAAGGCCGAGTTTTAAATTTTTTTCAATTCCTCCACACAAACCCCCCAACAGCACGCTCTCGTCGATCGCTTCGTTACCGCTCCTAGTACAGTCAGTTCAGGTACGAGCTAGCGAATGGGCAGAATGAGATACTGAACAATGTCCCCGGCTTCTGCTTAGATTTGTGCCGATTTGGGTTCCTCCTCTCAGCATCATCCACCCTTGAGCCGAACCAGCTCGATCGATTGACTGCTTGCAGTGGGACACGTTAGCTCGTTGCTCCCACACAGCGTCAGGAGTTGTGTCATTTTTGCATCGTTGTTTAGCGATTCGCAACCGTGGCAGTAAGGGAAACCTGCAGTTCCTAGCAATTGTTCTTTTTGTGCATTGAGCCTCGTTGGGATTCTTCCTGGATGGGTCCTGCTAGGCGGGGATTGTGGATTCCCGCCGAGATTCTTTCACCACCCAGGCAATGGGGGGCAATAAAACTGAATGAACCATGCTGACACTTTGGTAGCAAACTTTGGTCGATAACAATTGTTACCGTTCCGCCCCGCGATATTTTTTCCTCAAACTCTTCCACTCCAAGTCGGCGAATTTTCAGCCACAGCCACTCATTTCGGTACTTCTACTTTTCACCACACTCTTTAATATCGTAATACTAGTCATCATACTCGGTCGGCGCCTCACTCTTTGACTCGACCAACACCCATTTTAATATTGCCCTTGACTTCCCGGAGAACTCGAAAAAAAAAATCAACCCTCATTTGAATCGGCAATCGTTTCAAACTTCAAAGATGGCGTGCTCAGGTTACCAACCAGACAACACCTTCTTTGTGGAATCGGACGAGATCAGCCAACGCATGACCATGCGTGATGCTGCCCGGATGCTTGCCCGGAACAAGCAAGAGATGATCGCCAATGAGCTCTCAAGGCTGGCCTGTGATGAGTATCTGGAGGACATCATGCAGCACATGCGTCAGATGGAGGTACGACAGTACAACCGGCAGATCTGAAATGGGGGGGGTCCATTTCTTGGCTAACTTGGCTGCTTCACTAGGACGAGACATTACCCGATGCCAACCTGATCGACATGCAGCGCGAGATCCAGTGGTATATGCGCCCGTATCTCATCGACTTCCTGGTCGAGGCTCACTCCGCCTTCTCTCTCCTCCCCGAGACCCTGTTCCTTGCGGTCAACCTTCTCGACCGATACTGCTCGAAGCGGGTTGTCTACAAACAGCACTACCAGTTGGTCGGCAGTGCCGCCCTTCTCATCGCTGCCAAGTACGGGGACAAGAAGGACCGGGTGCCTCAGATCAACGAGTTGAACAACATGTGCTGTGGTCTCTACGACGCAGGGATGTTTACGCAGATGGAGATGCACGTCCTCAACACCTTGGAGTGGAACATTGGGCATCCGACCGTTGACTTTTTCACGAAGTTGGTCGTGGCCGAGGAGCATGACAGCAGGGAGGTAGAGCACATGGCGGCGTACATCTGCGAGATTGCTCTCTATCACCGGGACTTCGTGTCAACAAAGCCCTCCGTCATGGCACGGGCTTCGCTTGCTCTCGGCCGGGCCATTCTTGGCAAGCCTGAGGTCAATGATGGCGAATGGGATCATTCTGACAACGTGACACTACTTACCCTGTCACAGCATCTACATCAGCCGTCGGTCATCCTTGCGAGAAAGTACTCGAGCCAGTATTACTCCCGGGTCTCGGACAAACTCGCCGACTTCCTCGCCCAGCAGGCCGCCATCGCGCGCAGAGCCGTACCGCCGTCACCACCAGCGGAGTCGACGCTTTCCAACAAGGCCCAAGACATTTACAGCACCCCCCACAAAGGACTAGGAGCTGTTCCAGGTGTGGCTGACGGTTACATGACGCCGCCCATCACGCCTGATGGCACGTGTTTCGGGCAGAACAATGCCGCGATGAAGGATTACCAGATGCCTCCTCGCTGCCCCGTCACTCCGACCCCTCAGCCGAGCCACGGGACATTGTATCCGCAAACGCACGTCCCACAACAGCAGCAGCCACATACAATGGCGGGGCCGACCTACTTTGGCGCTCCGTCTCATATGTCGTACTGAGGCGTTGACAGCTCACCAAGGTTCTACGGCCGTGGAAATTGTTGTGGCCGGCACGGTCTGCATCCAACTTCGCTCGCTTTCGAAATAGGAGGCGGCCGTTGTTTCTTTCCACTTTCTTCAGGGAATCTTTGAAATATACCACCTCGGAAGACAAAAGATTGCATTCATCTATCTGGCTCTTCTCCGCACGGGATCATTTAGCGTCATGGCATTAGCGTTGATTTTTTTTCTTGATTTTTCTCTCCATCACTTTTTTTTCACCCCCCTTTTTCCTTTCCCCACTTCACTTCTTTGGGGAAGTTGAACGCCGCGGCATCATGGCTGCCGTTGGCTTTGTGGTCGGGAGCACTGATACCCCTCCGCCCTTGCCCCTGCTTTGCAACAGCCATGTTAATCTTTTCACCATAAAACGAAACCCGACAAAAAAATTTCAAGAGGCAGGAGATGGTTCTCGTTGGGTGAGGCGATGGGGTATTGACCCCCCGCCTCAATGATACGAGGCACGGGTAGCCCCCTTTTCCTAACTACCAGAATTGAAGAGGACGGGGTAAAATTTGGCGACATTCGTGGCAACTTTTAGGGCGGCAATACAAGATTGGCAAAGAGGCGAGCGCCCGGATAAGCTTTCGGTTGAGTGGGACAGCGGCATAGAATGAGAAGAGACCGGGTAATTCCCCTTGATCTCTTGGTCACCTAGCTGCGTGTGCCATTGAGTTTCGGCAGAGTGATACGGTCCTAGCAGGGAGGCATTGCTCGTGGGACGAGTGTCAAGTAACTTTGACTGCTCGTACACTGCGTAGGGCACTCGGGGAAAGGGACTTGCTTGGACTTTGATACGTCGTTAGGTCCTCACGAGCTTTGGGCGTGTCCCAAGCAGAGAATTTCCGAGAAATCAAATGAAAACAAGTCTTTTGACATTTTGCGGTATTCGTGATTTACATGATGTCCTATATCCCTTCCTCCGTTTGTAATTTCATACACAGAAAATGGCACCCCGTCAGTTCAGTTGGCGAGGGACGATGGACCGTGGCGGCCTCCCCGCCCAGCCTTTCTCTTAGTTTGCGGCTTAACCACGTTCGCTTGGAACTCAGTGGTGTCTCTTTGAATTCGACGCCTCTTCCCACGCAAATCCACAACCTGGATCCCGTCAGGCTTCATGCTACGACTAGGGGTGTCAAAGCCGAGACCGCCCTGTGGCGCTCGCATGATGATGTTGCCGTCTACGGTGTCCTCGTCACGGAGCACACCGCTTTCGGCGCTCCCATCATCCAGCTCGTGCTCAAACACGACTCGGTCTGGGGTCTTGAGGCATTCGCTCCGCCAGTTTTCTAGCTTGATTGTTGTTGCTACTGGTAATCTTTTGAATGGTCTCCCGGTACCACCCCCATTAGTGTTGTTCCTGCCGTTGATCTTGTTATTGATGATATTGTTGTGGTCGCCAAGAATCTCCCCATACCGCCCATGACCCGGCAACCGACCCGCGCCGAGTACATCCCGGCGCTCTTCGCCCATCCAGAGCTTGAAACTGCCGGCTGCGCCGGAGATGTAGCAGATGTGGAAGGGGAGGAGACCGCTGAGACGGTCGGGAGCGATGTCGGGGGTTTCGTTGGGTTGTTTGGAGTCGCCGGGAAAGACTAGGACGGGGATTGTGCAGATTAGGGTGGTGGGTTCTGCTTCTTTTACTTTTTCCGGGGAGGAGGAGGAGGAAGATACTGATGTTAGTCGTGGAGGAGGTGTTGGTTGGGGTTTCTGCTGTTGTTGGTGTGGGAGGGGTGTCCGTCCCGAACCGTGACCGTTGCTGCTGCTGTTGTTATCGTTGTTGCCACCGTTCCCGATCTCCCCCCTCTCCACCTCACCACCCCCAAAAACCCTCACATCCATCTCATACACCCTCGACACCAGCGACGAATCAGCCGTGTTCACCCTCCTCACAGACTGGGCCGCATACCGCGCCGGGTCGATCCCCAACAGCGGCAGGTCGCCGGCCCAGAGCGTCGGGAGGGTCGCGCCGCTGTCGAGGAGCATGTTGAATTGGATTTGGGGGCCGTCGGGGTCCGGGATGGTGCAGCCTGGTTTGCTGGTGTCGGGTTGGGGGATCGTGGGGATGTGCGTGCTCAGGGGTGGTGCTGGTGGGAGGGAAGGGGGGTTGGAGGAGGTGGATGGTGCTGTTGTTGGGTCGGTGATGACGCGGAGGTTGTGGTGGTTGTTGTCTTGCGGGGTGGTGGTGGTGGTGGTGGTGGTGGGTGAGGAGGTATGATTATGGTTGTGGCCGTTGCCGTTGCCGTGGAGGATGGCTTGCTTGAGGATGGCCGTGGGCCGGGCGACGTTGAGTTTGCGCCGACGGAACCCCATCCGAATGTTGTAGTGGCCCATGTTTTCGGTGCCCTGGCGCCGGCTCGGCGTGCTCTCGAGGCAGAAGCCCTTGCGGGCGATGACGGTTGGTCCTCCCCTCATGGCTCGGCTGCCGTTTCCGCTATTGCTACCGCCACCGTTTGCAGCGGAAGACAGTGGCGGTTCGTACCACAACCAGCCAGGTCCGTACTCGGCGGCGTAGCGGTCTAGGAGGGTGCTGCGGTCGTGGGTGAAGGCGTGGAAATCTAGGCAACGATCGACGATGCGGCCTGCCCAGAGGAGGGTGTAGGAATCAGAGTAGGGGATGGTGCCGGACTCGTATCCGGCGATGGCTGCTTTGATGTTTTCGCGCTCCGGGGGGAATTGGGCATCTTGGAGGATGGAACGGAGTACATCCAGGCGGTCTTGGATGGCCGCGTTATGGATGGACTTGAGAGTTGACCTGGGCTTCTGTGTTAGCGGTCGACTAGAAAAATACTGTTTATCCTCAGGTGAAGTAGCCAAGAGGAAAAACAG